>NC_030424.2:25707500-26007500 GCF_001660625.3 Ictalurus punctatus | reverse complement strand
ACACCATTACATTATTTTTGATATCCTGCTATCCAGTGAATTTATCGGAAAGGAATTACGTCTGGGTGTCAGTTATCTCTGATGACCTCTGAAGTGCTTACTCTTTTCGTAAATGTCCTACACAGCAAAATCACCAGTGTCGATTTAACACCCACAGTGTTGCATTCACATCCTTCAGTTTTTAGTAACACTCTGGGAGCTAATTCAACACTAGGGAATTTACTGAGTACTTTAAAAATGGCTGTAGTGAATTCGATAGCAAAAAGTCTCACTTTGAATCATTACCCTCAATTTAATGTTTAAAAAAATGTGTATACAGGAATAAAATATTGCATGAAGACATAAATCCTGATGTATGGTTTGTGTGTCCACGTTTTATTGATTACATTGCTTAACTTGCAATTATAAAGTTTACCATGAGAGGACAGTGTTGTATATAACTTCATCCAACTTAAAGACTCTGTAGTCAAACTGCACTGTCAGACCTCCAATTACATTTCACACGAAAAAAAAATAGAATGACTTATATATATATATATATATATATATATATATATATATATATATATATATATATATATATATATACATATATATATATACATATATATATATGTATATATATATATATATATATATATATATATATATATATATATATATATATATATATGAGCAGTAAACAGTAGTAAATGAAACAAAGTCAATATTTTTGTGTGACAAAAAAAAATTCAATAGTAGTCTCAGGTAGAATTATTGCAGTATATATATATATATATATATATATATATATATATATATATATATATATATATATAGTTATTATACAGGTGCCAAATGAATAAATAACTAAACAAATGAATGAATGAATGAATACCCTCATCTTGTTTTCATTGCTGCACTAACCCGTACTACCTCCTCTCTGACAAGGGCTTAGCTTAGTAGTATACTTAATCCCTGACCTATTTGTACTCACATATTACATTACATTGCTTAAACTGAAACAGAGTCTCATGTAAAGCGGCTTACAATTAACACTGAATACAGTCTAAGCAACTGATTTCTCCATTTCAAACTGTTTAAACTATTAAACTGTATTGCCCTCACAAATATACGGTGATTAATGCACCACTGCAATAACGATACAAGATGTTTCAAACACCTAAAATAGAACAAAAATAAATTTACTTTGACACCTTTATGATGTTACTGAGGGGCGGTGTGGGTCAAAATGGGGCCATGCTGCCCGAAACACCCGATTTGTTTGAGAGCTAGCTAATTGGCAAATGTTAACTACTTACTAACTCCATCCATCAAACGTGAACGAAGGAAAAAGATAAAGAGGGTTGCAGTGGTTTTTTATCTCATGTGCTAATAAGTAAATAGGTTATTTAACGAGTACGCTACTAATCTTTCTCCTCCTCCTCCTATTAATCCTCCTCCTTGTCCCCCACCTCCTCCTCCTCTTCCTACTACTATTAATCCTCCCCTTCCTCCTCCTACTACAGCCACTATTACTATTACTCCTCCTCCTCCTGTTCATTTTCCTCCTTTTCATCCTCCTCCTCCTCCTCCCAGTGCTATTACTACTACTGCTACTATTGCTATTACTACTATTACTCCTCCTCCTCCTCCTTATATGACTATTACTACTTATGTACACTCCTACAAATACTTCTAGTCATACTATTACTCCTGCTGCTATTATTACCACTATTACTATTGCTGCTGTTACTATTTTTGTGTTTTATTTTTAAGTGTCTTTCTCGCAACAACAGACAAAATACTCAGTCAAAAATACAGACATGTATGCTTAAAAAGTATGGATAGATGCACATTAGCGTTTGAGTAGACTGTAGACTTACCAGCGACATACATTTGCTTAATTCATGACAGAAAAACAGAAAAGGAGAAGGATATGATGCTGCTTTAGCTAGCAGATACATTCAGAGGGCCGCAGTGTGAGGAAATATGAGTAGGCACATCATCATATACAGTACAACACCAGTCATTACTTTATCTTGGAGATTTTCTGTGTATAAATACATTTCTATATACATGATCTGTGTTGGAAACTTCATAAATGGATTTCGGTTAAATCTGCCTCCATGATAAACATATCCAATACCAGAATTATTTCATCTGATTAATCAGTGGGTTGATAAATGAAATAATTTGAATGCTTTGGCTGCCATTGTATGGTTATGGCCAGGAGCATTTCATACAATTCCAGGCTCATATGTAAATCTAGTATCTGTTCACTTCCTTTTACTTGAAAATGGGAGACTAAAGGAAGTCACTTCCGATATTTCCCATTGGTCATGCCAATGAAGCCTACATGAACTCAACGTGAATACAGGTATACACACATATACATACAGTTGCAATCAAAATGATTCACCCCCCACTGCAAATCAGGTTTATTATCAAAATTGACAGCTGTTTGCAAAGAACAAATCAGACAAAAGCAATTGAAATCGTTCAACACAACGAATGCTTCATGTGGTTTCCCCAAATTCAACTGAAAATGCATCTTATAATGACTTGTCAAATTTTGACAATAAACCTGATTTGCAATGGGGGTCGAATAAGTTTAATTGTAAGCAATCAAAAAAAGTCAGGGGAAAAATGTTTGGCATGTATTTGATAGACTGGAACTTCTCAGTATCAGCATTTTGATTGGTCAAGTTAAAACAAGGACACTTTTGTAATAATAATTTAATAATGTAATGTTATGTGTTGATAATGGTGCATTTTTAAGATTTGGGCTATTTTGTGATTTCTGTTGGAAGCTTTCATTTCTCATTTGTGGTTGTTAACTTGATTGACCATAAAGGGGAAATTTTTGTTTAAATAAAGATTATGGAAAAAGATTTTAAAAATGTATGATTCAAAGCTTTATTGGTGTGGCTTTTAAGAAGGAAAAGGGGCTGAAAAAAAGACCCTCACAGGAAAACATGTGTTAATAGTGAACATGGCACAGGCAAGTGTTCTTGCATCATAATATATAAGAGCCAATCAGGTTCAATATGCAAATGCAGTTCATAAAACACTGGTCATAACAAGGGGTAGTTCTACAGCTTTGTATTGTGGGGCTATGTATAAGGTATGGCCTTGATGAGGCATTAGCAGGATGGTCCAGCTGAGGCTCATACAAATTTCAGAAAAAACAACAACAACTAAGTAATAATAAATGTTTCAAGACTCTTGCTTGTATAAACATAGGTCATTTTCACACTTTTTCCCAGATGATTGTTGAAATGTGAACACTGTTCAAGCAGAGACGTGATTCCTGGTCCTCTTGAAAAAAGTCGCTGTTCTTTGCTGCTTAAGTGTTCGTACCACATTAACGTAGTACCTACTGTTTTGCATACACAAAAATCCTGAAGGAATTTTTTTGTGAATGCAAACCTGCAATTATGAGCCACACCCCCCAAACGAGCCCAGAGTCTCTGAGTCTTGAGTGCGGTCTTGATTATTCAGTATGAAGTGTGAAGACAAATCTCTTCACGTTTAAGTGAATGTGTGAAAGCGGTTTTTGTTGAAAGTACTACCTGAAAGTGGGTGGGCCACTGGAATTGTCTTACACACACTCCAAACACACCCTCAAGAACGTACCCTGACCCTGATTAAAATCTGAATGTATACCACTTACACGCAATTTGAATTTTTACACAAACTTCTCCCTCTGGAATCTTCTGGTGCCATTTGTTATCTGGACTATTTCCAGCACCAGAGCTGACTCACAGGTTAATGGGATTTATAACCAAACAGTCACACTCTCTCTTACACACACACACACACACAATGGGAAGGGGTTGGGCATATGCAAAGGGTTTAAAATTTGAATATTCATATAGTCTGGATTTTCTTGAGCTGTTGTTCTCAAAGTAGGGTCTGAAATATATGCCCAGGAGGTCCGTGATGATTTTTTTTTTGGCTTTGAGTTTGGAAATTTCACTCCACCACTGTGGGATTAAACCAAATCTCCTTTGAATAACTCAAGAATAACTTACATTACCCAGAAAAATAGCCAGGGAATTATTCAGTACATTAAATAGTAACCTTAATGTTTGAATAGCTGGATTGTTTTCATAAAAATATTCTACATTGAGGGAAATTAACTTTACAGTTAAATGCATGTGTAGGAAAAATATGAACTCCAAGACAAGTTTATATGAATTCAATATTTAAAAAATGGAGTGAGAACAGACTTGCAAATATATTTTACAAACTCACCTCAGCCTTTATTTCCTTTACTTATTTTCTCAAATAATATTTTTTTATTTATTTATTTGTTTGTTTATTTCTTTTTGCATTTTAACCCACATTTTCTTATGCAAGGATATATGAATTGCCTGTAACAGGTGACTGCAAGGTCTGCTGTAGTGAGCTGCATTATGTTTTGTTTTTTTTTGCAAATGTTTTTTTTTAACAATGTTACTCACTTTCACTGAGTCAAGATAAGATCCAGACAATTCAAAACAATGCAGATCAAAGAACACAGTACATACACATACCACATACACAGACCATGGTGAGCGTGTTGTGCAAGTTCAGCTGATGTGTGTGTGTGTGTACAGTTGAGCATGGTGAGTGTGTTGTGCGCATTCAGCTGATGTGTGTGTGTGTGTGTGTGTGTGTGTGTGTGTGTGTAGCCATGTGTGCAATGAGCATGGTGTGTGTGGCCATGTGTGCAATGAGCATTGTTTGTGTTTGTGTGTGTGTGTGTGTGTATATGTAACCATGTGTGGACAATGAGCATAGTGAGTATGTTGTGCAAGTTCAGCGACTGTATATGTGTGTGTGCGCGCGCACCCAGCTGATACGTAGGCCACGTCAGTTTGTCCTGACTGAGTAAACGGAGGCGCCGCTCGGCTGCAGTACTACCGTCCGGCCGCTAAGCGGCAGCGCTGAGTTCATTTCCATCAGCGAATCAATGACTCGTGGCTATTCGTAGTTATTTCCTTTTAGGTTCACTGCAGATCGGCCCTAACGTCAAGTTGATCGGAAACGTGGAGAGGCGGCTAAAGTTGTTTTTTAAAATAAAAACAAAAAACGGAAAGTCTTCTTTCTGTTCGCTCTGTGCAACATATTGCTCAAGATGGCTTGTTGGAGAGTGAAATTATTTTGAGTGATTATTTTGGCCAGTGTGCTGAAGCAAGTCGAGCTTGTTCCAACTCGAGCTGCTGCTGTCAACTCGTGTACAGCCACAACTACAGCGTTCAGGGCTTGACTGCGTTATCTCAGGGACACTGGCAGATAAAACCGTGTTGGAGTGGTATTCTGCAGCATGTCGGCTGAAGTGGCGAGTGAGTGTCGGTTAGGAGAGGGCGACCAAAACACCGCGGGGAAGTCTGATACACCGAGGAGTCCGGACGAGGGGCAGCACGAGCAGGGGCAGCGAGCTCCCAAAGTCGAGGGGAAACATCCCAAAGTCGAGTCAAAACCCCCGAAACAAGGGGCCATGGACGCCAAACTGGACGCATTGAGCAAAAACAACACGAACCACAAGGAAAGTGACCAAAATGTGCCCAGTAACAATGCAGAAATCGGCCAGAAGAACGTGACCGAGGCTCCGCCGCCGAAAGTAAACCCTTGGACGAAGAACAACACGCCGTGTCCTCCCAACAACTCGACAAACAACACTCAAGAAACGGGTACGTTCGGTTTTTAACGTCTTTTTCACAGCTTCTTTTGGAAGTTTTCACACTTAACTTATCACTCTTTATCATATCAGTGTTTATTTGCACCGGGTCTCGGTTGACAGGCTTTTATCGCCTTGGAAATCTCTTTCAAAAACAGGGTTCGCCTAGCCTTCATGCTATTATTATTATTAGCAGCAATGGCCTGGGAAGTTACTGAGCGAGGCCGAAGTCCGAATGGCTGCTTGCTCACTAGTTATGAGCACTACGTAGCGCGTGAAGATACTGGCGCCTGCGCACTATGTGGCTCACTCTGTGTTTGTCAGGACGCCATTTGGGACCGAGACAGACAAGTTGCTAAGTTGTAAATCAGAGATTAAAGTGTGTTGCAGCATTCTGTTTTAGTTCAACATTTAATCTAAACATTTATATATTTATTTTATTTTGAAAGTTTAATTAGTTGTTAATGTTTTTTTGTTTTGTTTTTAAAAACAACAGCAGAAGTAGTACATTGGCGTTAAAAATTGTAACCTTTTTTTATTTTGTTTTGTGAAATTTTTTTTATTAATTTCATTTATTGTTCTTATATTTTGTTTGGAAATTAGTGCAGATTTTAATCTGCAAACATATGGTGTTACTTTTCCAATCTTATTTGCTTACAAGTTACAAAAAATTATCTCTAATTATTAGTTTTTTTTCTTTTAAATAAATCTAAATATAATCCATTTTATATATATATATATATACACTATAAAATTTTGGTACGTATGCAAACTTTTTCACCTTTACAGATCATATCTGTAAAGAAATGAAGTTAGAAATAATTGTGGTGCTTGACATGTTCCCAGAGAATCTCTTCACATTTAAAACGTCACTTTTATTTATATTTAATAAAAGTCTTCATAGACCTATTTATACATCTGTATCCGTTCTCGGTTCTTGCACTTGATCTGTCCTACGTTGCACGTTTTCAGCCAGATGTGTTAAAATCCATGAAATACGCGGAAACAGCTGGATGTTTTAAAGGAGCAGGAACGGCAGACGAACTAAAACTCTCACACAGTTGCAGTTACATGGAAGATAAAGCAATGAGAAGAGGTTTAGATGGCCGGGACAGACTTGCTGATGAGGGCAGAATTAGAGGCTCGTCCCTGTCCTCGTCCTCGTCCCCTCCCCCAGTCCAGCGCTGTCTGATCAAATTGCCCCATAGGACCACATGGAGTGCTGACAACTGCAACTCTGGAGTTTAAATCTAACTCGGTGGCGTCGTGGCTGAATGAAATGAAGCTTTAGGACATTAACACCACAGCTAGGGCGTGCTGAATGGTAGCACATATTTATGTAAAAGTTTGCAGTCGAGGTTTTCAGAGCTGTTTCAGTGTGAAAGAGGATTTGCAGGACTACCACGCATTCGCTCTAAAGTCAGAGTATAATAGGAAAGGTCAATACTTTTGGGTAACACTTGCTCTCTGTATTTGTACACGTGTTTTTGAGCTTTCAAAAATGCAGCCTGCTTTCATTCTTCTCTTCATATTCTCTCTCTCTCTCTCTCTCTCATTAGGGCTGTAGAGTTCTTGATGATGAAATCGCACGAAGCGCAGTTTTTGGCTTAGAAATGAGATCACGATTCTCACTCAGGCCCAATTTGACACGGAACAATATGGATATATTTTACATTATATTCCCTGGTTGAGGTTTGTAGATGATCCCGAACAACAATAACTATTAAATAAGCTATTCAGTATAAAACTGTATTCATGTTAGCATGCCAAGTGTGTGCTGTGTGTACTCCCAAACCAGCAATATTAACATCTGGTTAAATCATTATTTTTCTGTTTTTTTTTTTCTTCTTCTTTTCTATCTGTCAATAGAAAGCCACTTGTGAGAGAAAATGGCTCTTGATAAACGTGCTCTGTGCATAATGCGCGACTGGCGAGTTTTGAGCGAGACCGAGCATGCAGCCATGACTCACTCGGCCCATTCACTTCATTCGTTTCATACAATTAGACTTCGTTTGTTAGTAATTTAATATACAGTAGTGTGTATGTAGTGTTACGTTTTTTTTAGGGCGGAGCTTTTACTTTTCTATACAAGCAGGACCGTTTTATAATGCACACACAGCTCAGGTTTCGGACGTTGTTTCTCCCCTTTTTCCTTCCTTAGACTCTGGGCATGCTTGAGGTCATGTGGTACATGTGCTCCTCGGTCATGGCGAAGAAGAAGGAATATTGGCAATCGATTTTACGTAATCAGTTGAACGCAGAAGTGTCGACTCGAATCGGAGAAAGGAATAAAAATCGTGATTTTCTTAAATGTTATTTCTCACAAGTATATATTTTAATGTGGTTTGCTTGTGTGGTTTCAACACATTTCTGAGCTTTTTGCTTTCTGGGAATATGGTGTTAGAGTTATTTATAAACCTTGATATGAAATAACGTGAGTTTATGGTGTGTACGTGTTTGTCTTTCATTTCCTGAATACCGAGCGCTCTAATGATAATACTAATAACTACTAATAAAAGAGTAATATGTGGACCCCATATATGATTATTAATTAAGCAGGGGCTCAGATGGTGTCCAACATGTTTTGATCATGTGAAATGTCATGATGTTTCTCAAAAGTTTGTATATATATATTTTTTTTAATACTTTTTTTTTTTTTTAATACTTTTTTTTTTTTTTTTAAATTGTGTCAGAAATTAGGCTATTAATACAAATGATACACAGGAAGTTCATCGTCAATAGGCAGGTTTCCATCTGAGAGATTTAAAAATGCACTTTGGAATGGTTGGTATTGGTAATAATAAATTGTAACAGTCGGCATGTTGCAATACACTGTGAAAGGCGACAAGAAAATACCTTGACGTCTGTATTTAAGGGGAAATTACAGCACGTAAAAATATTTTAGACCACAACACAGCTGAATTTTTGAATCTTGATTGGTCAGAACATGCCTGTTATTTTTGCATAACCGGTCCCTCCAGGATTTCGCAGTTTTGCGCTCGCAGGAATGAACGCAAAATCGAGTGAACTCCGCAATATTCTGAGGAACTTTTGCGATTTAAAAAAAAAAAAAAAAAAAAAAAATTTCCTTTCTTTCAAAATTACCGCAGGTTTTCTACAGCGTTGAGCCAAGACGTGTTATGTGACCTCGTCACAACGCACATCCAGCCAATGCCCTCTTCGATTCACGTGCGTCGTGAAACATGAGTACAGCTAAAAGGGTCTCGTTTAAAAACAAACATCACTGCGAAACACAAACAGTTTCGTGCAATTGCAATTTCGCCAGATCAAGTAGTTTTCTGCCAAAAAAAAGCACAAAAACGTTTTATCGACTTTTTGAAAGAAGAAAAAAAGCAAAATAAAGCATTTTTGGCCACAACAATCACAAAAAACGACTCCCCGAAATCCCGTCCGGACTGAATAACAGCACGGCATGGACAGTAGTTCCAGCTACATCATGAACGATTTAATTAATATTAATACTGCGATTGTTCTAATACAGGAAAGTATTCAGGACAGGAGTTTACAATTCCTCAGTAAAACAGCAAGCTGTGTTTTTAGCGAGAGTGTGGGAGAGTGAGATGTGCTGGTGAAGGAACGACGGTTTTCACAGCTATAACGTAAGTGCAAACAGGAACTAACTCGTCTCTCGGAAGTTCCACAGCATTAAATCAAGCTATAAACTTTTAAAATGTGTGACGTGTCGTTCATTAATACATTAAACACTGTTATTGTTCTATCGCTGTGGTATAAGCAGAAGAACTCACTCAAGGCCGTGCTGTTCTGTGAAAATAATACACACAGGGGTGGTGTGATGCGGCACAACGCGCAGTGGAGTGCCACTCCTCGTGTGTTATTCCTTACTTATGAAACCGGTTGATGATCGCTGTAGCGTTGCGTCGATTCTGTGCTTAATGTTTTCCCTTCATTCGTTCATCTTCACTAAGCACTTTATCCTGGTCAGGGTTGTGGTAGATCTGGGTGTGAGGCGGGAATACGCATCTATAAACACCCTCATTCACACCTAGAGACCATTGTAGTGTAGCCAGTTCACCTAGGGGTGTGTGTGTTTTTGGGGGGGGTGGGTGACCGAATGCAGACACATGGAACATGGAGAACGTGTGTAACTCCACACAGACAGTAACCTGAGCTCAGGATCAAACCCTGGAGCCGTGAGACACCACAGTGCTGCCCCCTTTCTTTTTTTTTTTTTTTTTTTTTTTTTTTGGCAAAGAGAAAGCACTTACACAGTTTGTGATTATATACATGAAATTCTCACCAACCTTTTAGAGAAAGACTAAAACATACACGGCATTTTTTTTTTGTTGTTGCAGGAAATGATGTCATTAATGAGGCATTTTTGCACGTAAAGTCAGTTGGATTATTTTATTACTTTTATTGCAGGCATAATAATTTTTTTGTATGCATAATTATTATTATTTTTTTTATATTGCAGGCATAATATCTTTTCTGGAATTTATATGTAACATATAAATTTCTCTCCGTCAGTCAACTAATGTCTAGACACTGTTTGTTTGTTTGTTTATTTTATTTTTTTTAACCTTCTGCTGAGCGCACGTTCAGGATCGGTTCTTTTTCGTTAACTTTGCGTACAGTCGTGATTTTGTATCTTTATCTGGCGTGGCCTTGTGTTTTCATGGCGACATGATGACGGACGTTAAGAAGTGTTTTGCCGGTGCCCTTTCGCAGCGAGCCCAGGAGTTCAGATTCCACGGCTTCAAGTATCCAAAGCAAGCGCGCTACATCTGCAGGTTCAGATCACCACACGGTCATACAGCCGAGGCAGACAACGGACATGCTCGTCTCTTTCACTACATAACCTCCGAAGTTCAATCGTTCTTGTTGTTTGTCTTAATATATTCAATATAGTTTGTTAGGCTTGTAACGGTTTAATTTGTTGTTTTTATAGTCAGTCTGACTGCATGTTAGTGAGCTATCTTAACTGGTCTAGCCTGATTTAATGTAACGTGGACATAACTGGTCTTGCCTGACGTGTTTTAACACATTTTTCTCAAGTAATGTTGCTGCCACATATTTGTTGTCTCCTTATTTTATGTTTGTTTTATAGAGCAAATACAATCATAAGACCTAAAATATGAGCTGATCCATTTGCTCTGAGGCTATGCAATTATGTTTATTTTAATAATACAGGGCCCTCCACTAATATTGGCACCCTTGGTAAATATGAGCAAAGAAGGCTGTGAAAATTTGTCTTTGTTTGATCATTTGTTTAAGAAATAAAAATAAAAAATTCACAAAATTACTCTATTCCCATGGATATAAAAAAAAAATTGCAAGCACAACAACAACAAAAAAATCTAAATATAGGTGTGCAGCAGTTATTGGCACCCCTATGAATTCATATGAGCAAAATATATTTGAAGTATATTCCCATTGATATTTAAAGCATTTTTTAGTACACCTGGGTGATCAGGAATAGGAAGTTGTTTAACTGTGATTTCCTGTTTCACAGGGGTATAAATATGAGGTAACACAGGCCAGATTTACTTAGATATTCATAACAATGGGTAATACCAAGGAATGTAGCTGTGGTGTGCTGCAAAAGGTTGTTGAGCTTCACAAAATGGGAAGTGGCTATAAGAAAATAGCACAAGTATTGAACGTTTCCACCGTCAGGGCAATAATTAAGAAGTTCCAGTCAACTGGAAATGTTATGAATAAACCTGGAATTGTGTCTATATCGTGTGTCTGTATCGTCTCAACGCACTGTGAAGAGGATGGTTCGAGTGGCCAAAAAAATCTCCAAGCATGTCAGCTGGAGAATTGCAGACGTTAGTTGCGTCTTGGGGTCAGAAAGTCTCCAAAACTACAATACCTACACCAATACCAGTTGGGCTGGTTTGAATATTTCAGAAACTGCTGATCTCCTGGGGTTTTCATACACAGCAGTCTCTAGAGTTTACACAGAATGGTACAAAAAACATCCTGTGTGTGTGTGGAGGGTCTGCAGGCTGAAACACCTTGTTGATGAGAGAGATCAGAGGAGAATGACCAGCCTGGTTTGAGCTGACAGGAAGAGGGTTTTGACTGAATGCGCGTTGTGGTGATGTCGCATGACACGTCTTGTGAAAAATCCTCAGAATATTGTGGTGTTTGCTTGATTTTGTTCGTTTCTGCAATCGCTAAATCTGAAGAGAGGGACTGATGAAAATGCAGGTGTACAGGTGTTCCTTATGAAGTGGAAGGTGTGTGTGTTTGAGTAGAGTCATGTGAAAAAATAAGTACACTCCATGAAAACTGTTGGCTTTTGACTTATTTGGACAAGCAAACGTTTGAACATCTTTGAAACGGTGCCTATTAATAAAGTTGATATACTTGAATAAAACAATCATTTATTCAATAGAAATGTGAATAGACGTGATATTTTTCCCACAGAAGAATAAGTACACCCGTGACCTCCGACGCTAGTATTGTCCCCTTTAGCAGAAATAACTTCTTGTAGGTGTTTTGCATAATTATCCTCCAGGCTTGCTGGTGTACTGCCCGTTTCAAATCCCCCCACAACATTTCAATGGGATTCATATCCGGGCTTTGACTAGGCCAGTCCATAACCCTTCATTTCTTTTTTTTTTTGAGCCATTCCTTGGTGGATCTGCTAGTGTGCTTAGGATCATTATCCCGTTGAAAGATACACTTTGGGTTCAGCTTCAACTTTTGGACAGACGGCCTCACGTTATCTTCAAGCACGCTTTGATATGATGCAGAATTCATTGTCTTGCAAAGGCTTTTTCCTGTCACGCCTCCCACGCAGGTCAAATTTGTGTAATCTCTTTCTGATTGTAGACGCATGCACTTTGACACCAACAGTTGCAAGACTTACTAGCAGATCCTGTGATGAAATTTTGGGGTTCTTGGAGACTTCATTTTGCATGAGACGGTCTGCTCTTGGGCTGAATTTGCTGGGACGGCCAGTCCTGGACTAACTGGCAGTCATTTGAAATCTGCGCCATTTGTAGATGATTTCTGTACAGTGGAATGATGTATTTCAAATCATTTGGAGATCTTTTTAAATCCCTCGCCAGACTCATAGGCATCCACAAACTTTTTTTCTGAAGACCTTATAGAACTCTTTAGATCTTGGCATGACGACACCACACACCTCAATAACAAAGGGTACTCCAGACACTAGATATGAGAGGGGTATAAGTAAGACCGGTTCCACCTGCACTCCCTAAGCAGGTTCTAATTTTTTTTTTAGATCTGAAGGTGAACTTAGGGTAGTACTTACATTTTCCATGTGACTGATCTGTTTTGTTAGTTTAAATTGTGAAAATTACTACAAATGTCAGTTTTATGCCATCTGATAGTGTATCAGCTTTATTAATAGGCACTGTTTCAAAGAGGATCAAATGTATGCTTGTTCAAAAATGTCAACAGTTTCCACTTATTTTTTCACGACTGCATGTATTACTGTGTGTTATTTTAAAGACGGTTAAACATTATGAAACTATAAAGAGCAGTAAACAGTAATAAATTGAGCAAAGTCAGTATTTGGTGTGATAGCCCTTTTTCTTTTAAAAAAAAAATAAAATAAATAAAAGATCAGCAGTCTCGAGTGCAATTTTATAAGGAAATTAGCTGATCAGTTTTTCCGAGGGTCTTTGAGAATCTGCCTCAGTTCGTCTGAAGACTTTCGCACTTTTATTTGATTTTATTTATTTTTTTTAATGCAAAACCTGCATTATGTTTTTGTCTGTTACGTAATATGTTACTTTCTTTACTGACATGCCAGCATTTTTCTGTAACATTGAATTTTTTTTTCTTGGAAAAGTAATGTCTGGAAATACAAAAATACAGACTCAAGAACGCTGAAGTCATAAAATAAACACGTATAACAAATTTTGCATTAAAAAAAAATATAGGGAGCCTAAGACGTTCGCTCAGTACTATATATAAAATGTTTTATTGTATTTTAATGAATAAGCGTTCAGAAGGTTCACTGTGTGAGGTGATGTGACAGCGGTGCAAGATTTTGATCTTAAAAGTGCTGAGTGTTTGTGATTCACTCAGTAGAATGATAATGTTTAGGGAAATAAGCATGATTTGATGAATAAGTATTTAGCGCCTGTCGCAGGTTTTTTGGCAATCTGGGTGTCTTTTCAGATGAAACGAGTTGAATGTTAGAAGTTACTTTTTATTTTTTTTGTTGAGGCAAAAATAAAGATTATGTTAAGATTTCTGTTGTGTTTTTATCTTTTGGTGCGTCTCAATCAGCTCTCTAGGTCGGGAATCAGTATATCGTGTACATGCGTTCGGGAGCTGCTAAGGACACCTCACTCAGTACACATGGGAACACTGATGATTCAATTTCCGGTGACATGACCACGTACTCGCGTTGTAAAATGTCACCACTGACTTTTATCTACGACGGTGGTTTTGTCTGTCTTTCTGGCATTATATGTCATAACTTTGTTAGCTTTATCACACGTTTGTCATGGTACTTCAAGCAGGATCGTAGGCTAGCTAGTGGTTTTAAAAAAAAAATAAAAAAATCATTAAATGCTTAAAAGTGGTTAGATTCAAACAAACCGTATATAGAACATCAAATAAAATGAGAAATCGCTAATGTAAGTAATCACTTGAGTGCTACAACTATAACAAGCTACTTACGTTTGTAGCCGGAAGTTGGCTGAGAGTTCGTCATCCACCTTTTTTTTTTTTTTTTTTTTTCAAGCTGAGTGGCTCCAGAAAATCTGATGTCATTTCCAGTAAGGGAACTTTGTGAGCGTCGATGCTCCCTGGATTTTGTGGTGCATTGTGGGCAATTTTTAGGGAGCAAACGTTCCAGCGCCCTGGAAGGATTTTGCGATCGAGACAGCACTTAAAATGGCCGACTCCCTCATCAGTGCCCTGACTACTGAACTAGGGAGCTGATTGAGACACACCCATTATCATTCATTTATTCATATTTTTCTATGAACTATAAGCACTAATATTATTGCTTAATCGCCATTTTCTTTTGAATTAAGTTATAAAGCACAAACAGGAAGTCGGATGTTGAAACTTCCTATGCTGATGCATTAAAAGTAGAAAAGTTTGTGGCGTGATGCTGAAGTCCCCAGCCATGTTTGTTAATTTAATCAGTACTGATCTTTACTAAGGGTTTTAAAAAAATATGTTGAATGAAATTGAAATGTGTATCTGATACTCAGGAAGTAAAATGACGTAGAGAAGATGATTTGGTATATGGGTAAATTTTGGTGTGGTAAAGTGAGTATCCCATCATGTATGGTTAATAATTCTTGATCACTGGTAATGATTTTATTCTGACATTTAAAAAAAAAAAAAAGTAGGGGTGCAAGAACTAATCGATAAAATCGCTAATTAAAATAATGGACGACGAGTATGATTATGGATCGGTCGGGTCTGTGACGTCACTGTGGATAACCCCCGTCAGTGACGTCACTTCACAACGGTGAAAAACTCATTTCTATGAATAAAACCCAGCGGAGGTCACAGGGCGAGCTGCTGAGGGAAAAGTGCACGATCCGGGTCGTCCAAAACGTGAGCGTTTTATATCAAGCGCTTCAAACAGACTCGTAAGTGAATTAACGTGGCTCGTCGTGTCAGATCCTGCGACAGATGCGTGTGATGTTTAACGTGTTCCAGACGTGTTTTCTTCAGCACAGAAATGACATTTATACCTTTATATCCTCATCTGTGAATGTTAGAAATTCACACCAGTATTTCCATTTTACATAAAGTCTCGTCCTGACGGCGAGCGAGTCTCCGTTAATCTTCACCGAACGAGCGCGAGTCCACGCGTACGCGTCAATCAAACAGCGCGCGATAGAAAGGAAGCGCGATAACGCTGACTAAAATATTCACTTTGATCAGATATGTAGTTTGAGGCGATATTTATCTAGATTTAGAAACTAAAGTAACGGTGTTGTTTATGAGAGCAGTAACTGTAATGGAGTTATAACATGTCACTGTATATAAATGTAAGAAGTGTCGTACATTTACAGAATAAAGGAACATGTTACTGTGTTCAGATGAGAGAATGTGTGCGTTACTGCAGAACATTTAACCTCTCAACACTTAGTTTGTGCTTTTTTTATTTTTTATTTATTTTAAAAGTGTTTTAATATAGTGATTTAACTTATGTTTTAAAGCTTGTGGACAATCAGCTACTTATTGTTTTCAAAATATAATGTTAATTTTTTTTTTTTTTTAAATCCTTTGCACAATGTATAGCATAGCCCACATGTACATTTTAATACCCTTTTCATAGCCTTCAATTTGCACAATGTTTGAAGCATAAAATAACGTTTTTTTTTTTTTTTCTCGAAGGAATACAGAAAATAAAAATGGGCCTTTTTAATCCAACTGATCGATTAATCGAATAAATAATCAGCAGATTAATTGATTATAAAAAAAAATCATTAGTTGCAGCCTTAATAAACTGCTGATGTTCAATTTTCCCGTCATGATGAAAATGTATCACTCATTTAACCGCATTTTCACCAGAAAGAAAGTTTTGAGTACAACACGAGTTTCGATACACGTGTACATAGCTGGAGTTTGATTTCTCAAACGTTTAAAGCCACTAAAGCTTATTCAACGTTAGCTACCTTTAGAAAGAAGGTTGGCTCATGTTTCCTTATAGTTATGACGGACTTTATTTTCAGTCTGCAAATGTTGTCTAAAAATGTTCTCCACTTTGGCAGCTTCTTTGTAAGTAGATTGTGAATGCGCAAAGGTGTTTTGACCCTTGACCTTTAGGTCAGAGACGCCATTTTCATTTGTTTTGACAACCTGAACAGGAAACACTCGTACACCACAGTGTTGCTTGTGCAGTCTACAAAGAAGTCAAACATATCATTAAATTACCTAGCATACTTTAGATGAGCATTGCAGTAAATTCCACCATCTTGAAATTGTAGTGATGACGGAAGTGCTTTTCCTAAGCGTTTTCGTAATGACCCACTTTGAAAAGCCGAAAAGTGCAGTTTTGGTGTGGCTTGAAACACATGACGGGTTTTTTTTTCTTTTTCTTTTCCTCCTTAAGTACACATGTTCGTGTAGACTAGGCCTAATCCCGAGGACACGTGTAGTGGAAAAGCTAGGCCGTGATTTTGTGTAATGGTTTCTGTGAAGTAGCATTTCTGGGAAGCGTTCACTTAAAGGACAAAATAAATAAATAAAAAGACTAAAATTGGAACTGGATTGTGTTGGCATCAGCACATCAGTGATTCACAAATGTACTATGAAAACACACTCGGTGCTGTGGTCTTGGGGTATCTTTTTTGTTTTGTTTTGTCTGTATAACACCTCACTTGATTAATACCTCTGGGGGATTGCTGCATAGTTTCCACGTGGAATTTAAGTTAAATAACTACAACAGACAGAAGAATTTCTTGACAGTGACTGTATTTAATCCAGAGACAGAATTCCTCTGGACTAAGCCGGAGTAGATCACGCCGTAGCTGGATCGAGACAGTTCTCCAACATTCTTGTGATTTGTTATTTGGACTGAGACAAGCGTAGAGTCTGGAGAGACCGACTCGCCTTATCCTCCTCCTCCTCCTTCTTCTTCTCCTCCTCCTCCTCCTCCTCCTTCTGTGTTTGGAAGTGCACGGAAGTATATTTATACGTGAACGATGTAGAAACTGGAGATGGAGACGTTGTGTAGTAGGTGATGTTTAGGCTACGTCTACATTTAATCCGGATTCATTTGAAAACGGTTCTCCGTTTTGGCCTTCCGTCCACACCGAGACGGCGTTTTTGTCCTGCAAAAACGGAGCCAAGTTTGAATAAACAGTGGATAAAATCGTCGTAGTGTGGACTGAGGGCACTGAGATTTTCGTATTTTTAATTGTGAGGCATTCAACTCAAACAAGATGGTGGATGATGTTGTACTGCAGTTGTTGTGCCTAATGTCACTTTGTACAACCTTCAGATTGCATTTTTAAATCAACCTGAAGGAATAAAAGTTAAATAAACCTGAAGGAAATGAAGCAGGCCAAAGCTCCTTACATTTTTACACAGGCGCAGTATAGGGATGTAAGCGTTATGAGAGGTTTCAGTGTGGACAAGCAAGTTCTGGAAATGTTCAGACTAATCAATCCCTCCAGGATTTTGCGATCGTACAAATTAACTCAAGATCAAGGAACCGCCGCAATATTCGGAGGAGTCTGCTATTTTCCCGAATTACAGCAGATTTTCCGCAGATTCGGGTCAAGGCGAGTCACGTGACCTCATCAGCCAAAGCCCTCTTCGATTCGTGCGTCGACGATGAGTACGGCTAAAAGGTCTCCTTTACCAACAAACATCACTGCGAAAAAATAATTTAGTGCAATTGCAGTTTCGCCAGTTCAAGTAGTTCAAGCACCAAAAAAAACTCCACAAATTGCATTGCAAATCTTGTAAAAAGCCGCCGCAAAATCAAACATTTCCAGTCACAACAATCACAAAAAACTCAGCGAAACCCTTTACAGACCGATTGTGAACATAGGCTTAGGCATAGTGCTGATGGTTGGTAATGTGATCTACTCTGACACAATATTATAATCAGTAAAAGGAATGATGGATTGGACTTTGTTCTCGTGTTTTGCAATTGTGTCTAATTTCTAAACTCATTAATAGACTAACTAATAATTACTAAATTAGGATTGATATTTGCCTGCCTATTCCGTTTATCCTATTTTCCTTACAATACATTCGAGCATATGGGCATCTTTTTTATGCCATGATAATGTTACAAGCCATTATGTAAAGAATCAAACACATGAGGTGCGGTTATATGGAAATAATCGATGATCAGGCGATGGGATATGGTCCGAGGCAAAGTAGAGTTATTGTTGCCAGCCTGAAGTTGATTATTGTCCTACAACAGTACATCTCAAGTGTTTTATTCCTCTTGTATCGTGGCAATCTGTCAACGATGATGATCTTAATTCCTGTTCTCACTTATAGCAGCTATAAACAGCCCCACTTTCTCGTGACGGTAATAAAACAACGATGCTCGTTAGCTAGAAACCACCGTATGCAGCGTCCCCCATCTGTCTCTTACTGTGTGGGAAAACTATCAACTTTTCCTCTGATAATTATACTTTGTTAGATAACAGCACGTTTTTAATGCATAGACAGATTTTTCTTTTTAAAAACCGTGTTGTCATGTAACAAAGTGTCATTGTTCATCTTTAAGGTGAAATTTATTTAACATTCCATGGAAAGAGTTCTCCATTGTCAGAGGAAAAGTTGATGGATTTCGCACATTTCTGCACTCACATGGAGCAGCGCAGCACATTATCAATCGCTCGCTCTCAGTGAATGTTTATCTAGTGTCCGACTAATCAGCGGCATGACAATAACCTTGATTCAGAGTAACGAACACACGGTACACGCTTGTGTTTGGGTGTTAAGGAGCAAATTTCATTAACACGCGCGTGTGTTCCCTACTTTGCTGAATCCATCGACGCCTTTTCAGGGTCATGGGAGATTTACGAGGCTTTTGACATTCTGAGAACTGACGGTCAGCTCACAGCTGTTGGTCCCCCCCACACATACACACGCGCACACACACTAACTGAGCATCAGTACATGGGCCAGTTTAAGCAACAGGTGTTAACAAGTGCAAAGCTTTCCATCTAATATCTCGCCGCATGCTACAGCTAACAGAATGAATCGCACTTCAATTCCTCTTCAGATTTTTAGAATGTTTACATATTTGAAATAATAAAAATACACTTTTTAAGCTTGTAGTTGCTTAGCACAATTCCATCAGGTCAGGTTCCCTCAGCCTTCTGGCTTTAACAGCCTTCGAATACAATTTTTCGAATTTCAATGTGCCCTAATGCATATAAGATAATGTTAACATTTTTGTTGTTTTAAAAAGCAAAACAAAAAACAACGCTGCTGGATTCTTGATACTGATTGGTCAGAAGATGTATGTTATACTCAAGTTTTTATAGTAACAACTTAAACAGGCGCTTGTACGGTGGACGCGCTACATAATTTATGTATTTTGTGCCTTTTTTTTTTTTTTTTTTTGCAGAAAACTACTCGAATTGGTGAAATTGCAATTGCACAAAATTGTTTAGCAGTGATGTTTGTTGGTAAATGAGACCTTTTAGCTGTGCTCATGTTTGACGCACCTGAATCGAAGAGGGCTTTGGCTGAACGCGCTTTGTGGTGACTTCACACGACGCGTCTCGGCCCGAATCTGCGGGAACTCTGCGGTAATTTTGAAAAATGCCAAGCTCCTCCGAATCTCGATCGATTCAGCGATCGTAACCTCGCAAAATCCTCGAGGGAATGATTTATGCAAAGTTTTTTAGCATCCCTGTAAAATATTGCGCACTGAAAGATTTAAGAAAAACAAAACATTTTGCTGCAAATTTTTATTAAATCAGTGTCCATCTACCAGACTGTTTATTATTCCTCATCAAAACTTTTAATCATAAAAAGTGTTGTCATATTGCTAACCTTGTGCCTATTTCTAACTAAGCAAAACCTTACATTTTCTATATTATTCTGTCTCAGATTTGTACTGAGCTGTAATTGGCTGCAATTTACTCTTAAGGGTCTTTTTAATCTGTTCTTATGGTCAAACTAGCTGAACTCCCCCAGACCTACAGCTTCAATTTCGTATTATTTTGTGAGCTTTCCAGAAACGGCTTATTGTGCGGTACTGAAATGCCAGTCGATGATTCATTTCTCTGGCTCTGTGCAGTGACGAGAGTCGTCAATAACCATCAAAATACCGCATAGTCGAAATATTTGCCGTCGTTACTCGTTCCAGTCGGACCCAGAATGTGATTATTTTTGGCGAAGGTATATTAAATGGACAAACAGGCAGTGGGGTAGTTAATTTTCTGCTAATCGAAAACACTGCTACTACTGCGTCTCTGTGTTTATCATAGTGTTAGAGGAGGACATATCAGTAGCCTGGGTATGTTTGTCAAGCAAATTTTGTGTCTGGCTATTCACATTTGTTCTTGCCTACCGGACAAGTAGGTTCAGCACCCAGAAAAAGAAAATAAACATTACGATCTACTGACCTTAATGCCGAGTAAAGTCAAGTGCAATGCATTACATTTTTACATGTGATGCGAGGGCAGATCATTGGTGAAAGTTTTGCTGATTTTTTTTTTTTTTTTTTTTTTTTTTTGTCAAGGTTGCAAACACAATGTGCTACATGTCACTGGGCAGCACACTGGAGCTTCTACTAGCCTTATCTAATACATTTTTCGTTAGTGTCCAGCCCTGAGTGGGATAACCTTACATGCTAGTATCACAATCCTTAGTATTTACTGTCACACGGTGTCATACAAATGCTGTGAATATACAGCATTCAAGTCAAATGAGTCTTTTAAAGCAGTGTGGGAAAAGTCCAAGGGAAGGTCATTACTAAATAATTGACTTGAACGCTTAGTCAAACAGTGCGAGCTTGTGAAAAGATAAAAAGTCAGCTCTACGTGGATGTGTGTAGAAGTTAGGCGCTTGGACACATCTTTTAACTTAAAGATGAAAAAGAATGAAAAATGGAGGAGTGCGTCTGTAAAGTAACCTCGTTTGAACTTCTTTGCAATCATGAAACAACAAAATTGATACCGGTATCTAGTGCAGAGCTCTGATGTTGGTGTCGATAATCAGGGATGAAGAAAATATTGGATAACGTTAAGTGTAACTGTTTTCGCTAGCTGTGGAGCTAATACAGCAGTAAGGGCGATTGTTTATGGAGTGCGAAACGTGTGTGACGACTTGATGAATTCGGGTTTCTGTTGGAGAGAACCATACACGATATGTACCGTGATATATTGGCAGCAGTAGTGTAGATTTAATGTCCTAGAAAATAAATTATTCAACAGTGAAAAAGAGGAAATTGGAACAAAAAAAAAAAAAGAATTTCACAATATTAACCCGTTTCCAGAATTCATATGTTACGTATATGTATAATGAAACGGAAAAATGACCTAATTTATCAAAATATTAGCATTATGTCATCTAGAGACGGCACAATATAATTTTTTTTCTTTCCCAATACCGATACTGAAACCTTGAGTATCAGCCTGACCCTAGGGAATTTCACCTTCAAATTAAACTGCGAATCCTAGGGGTTCACATACTTTTACCGCACACAGATATATGTAATATTGGATCACTTTCCTCAATAAATAAATAAATAAATAAATGAGCAAGTGTAATATTTTTGCCGTAGTAGTTACATCAGGTTCTCTTTATCTATTTTTAGGACTTGCGTGAAAATCTGATGATGTTTTAGGTCACATTTTATGCAGGAATACAGAAAACTCTAAAGGGTTCACAAACTTTCAAGCACCAGCGTGTATCTGCTGTAGTTCTGAAAACTACAGACTTTTCTTAACTGAAATGTTTGCATTTCAGTGGCTGCCTGTGTCTCAGCCACAAGTAAGTAGCACTTCACTATCTTAATTTAAGTTCACACTACATTACACGACTTTCAGCATCGGCAGATCGCTGTGCTGTTCACACTACACGACTCGCCGTCTTGTAATCGGCAGTCATGAAGTCGTTGTGCTGTTCACACTACGTGATTGCTCGGCGACAGGGTTCACGATCTGACGACCACTCTATCTGGTGTCCAAGCTACGTTTTTGTCACGGAAACGCACGCTAGAAGTGACAAAACCACTCGCGAAGTGCCACGGATATATGACGTGGAAACCACCCGAGAAGTGACAGAGTTGTTTATTTGAAGATAGATGTACAAAAACAAGCGGTGCGAGCCGTTTGCGTGATGATTTGTGCTGAAGAAACCCCAAAAAAGATAAGACAAAGAAAGTGGGTGAAAGAATGGATTAGCAGACGTGGGCAACAGGGATTGTGTGTACTACAGAGAGAGTTGGAGGTGAGTTAAAAGTTTTCGCGAGTTTCCCTTCCTCACGGTGACCTCACCCCATGCCTCACTCTCTCATTGGCTGTAGCTCGGCGCCGCGATCACCACCAGCGATGACACTTTTCACACCACAGGATGTGGAGTCGGCCGACAGCTCCAGATATTTAGCATGCCAAATATCTGTCTGGTGTTGCCGATGCCTCTGCGATGTGTCGTTGAATAGTTCACACATAACGATCGACTGCCGATTGGCGAGCGCCTATGTATGTATGTATGTATGTATGTATGTATGTATATGTATGTGATATAACATGAATTCAGTCGGTCTGTTTATTGTATTTATATAAATAATTAAATAATTAAACTCTTCTAACCCAGCGTTCACTCTAGCAAACGGCACAGGATCAGCTGTGATTTGTGCCAGAGTGACATGCACGACATGCGAGTTGAGATTTTCTTTACGCAGATTAGGCACGATTGAGCGCTTGGCTTGAACAGTTTGTCGGACCAATCCTGTATGGTATGACTTTTGTTTTCATTCCTCCCACACACAAAAAACGGAGGATAAATCCTAGAACTGTGGTTTCATTTTTATCCTGTCGTGTATAACCTCTCGTTAAATGTGTATAAAGATGTTACGAAGGAAAATAAAGCTTGGACGGAAGTAGCAGAGATCGTGGGTGTCACCGGAGTGTGTTTGTAGCTAGCATAGTCAGCTTGCGCTGCTAATTCTGTTTTGCTAATACTTTTTAAATGTTGGTCAAACAACTGATTTTCACACTGGATTATTTCATTTGCGTATAACTAGGTAGGAGGAAATATAGCGTGTTAACTGCTCTAGAGGTCAACGGATTGATCAGTTTTGCAGATTAACTGGCAGAAATAAATGATTCCTCAAGCTATTGGTTATCGATAGTTTTTCCCAGTCGCGGAGCGACTGAGAAGAGTCCGCTGTCATTCTACAGTACGAGAGTGGCCTCTAGAGGCGAAATAAAAACCATCACTGACTAAATTTGTTGTGTTATTTGAAGTGTTTTCTGATTCATTTTGGTTGTCTCTATTTTTATTTGTTATTTGGAGTGTTACTTTTTGGTTCAGTTTGGATGTATATTTTATTTACTTTATTATTCGTTAATGATTAATATATATTAATATTTATATATTAATTTCATTAAAAAAAGTACAGTACATTTTTGTGGTACGGTCAGTACTGTTTATTTGTGTAATAAAGTTCAGCAACATTTTACTTTGTTTTCATTCAGTATCAATTCTAAAAACTGATGGTTAATAAATCGGTTATCGGTCGGTCAACCTTTTGTGTGTGTGTGTGTGTGTGTGTGTGTGTATATAGATGTAGGTATATTGTGGTGTCTCTGGTGAGTGCTTGTAGCTAGTACAGTTAACTTGCACTCACTTTTGGGTGAATTCGTTGAGACAACTTTTCTAAAAAGTGTGTAGTTAACGTCATGATCAGATTGTAAGCTGCTTGTACACTGAAAAAATAATTCATGGATTTCAATTAAGGGCGGACTTTCCATTTAAGTAAAATATGTAGCTTTTACATATTGATATAATGTCCATGTCACTACAATAAATAAATAAATAAAACCTAATAAATCAAGTTTGTTAATGCATACATTTCTATTTAATGAGTTAAACGTAAAGATGGAATTTTTACCTATTTACTTGTTGTTGAACTTAAATATTTAAATTAAGTAGAAATTCTGCCCCTAATTTATGTTCCTTGAGTTATTTTTCTCAGTGTATGGGGAATAGGGGAATAGTTTCCCGTATAAACGATTGGCCTTGCTTCTGAAAAAGATTTTTACGCTATATTGTAGCTATAGTTACTGAAATCGTAGTCATTTGGGGGTTTTTTTGGGGGTTTTTTTTCTCCTTTTCTTTCTTTTGTTGTTTTTTTTCATCCTGGGTGTTACCTTGTTTCTTTGTTTTGTTTTCTCAGATGATTAGCTTGACAGTGGTGGATTTAAAAATGCGTGCACACTGCCTTAAAGCTAGTCAGAGAGTTTATTGACAGTTTGACTGATTTGAATAGAAAGTACGTGCTCCGTTCGTTTCTTCTGTCCCGTGTGTAGTGTGGAGTGATCTGCCTGTTTTGCTTGGGTGTAGTTATTCTCGTTTTGGCAGCTTTCAGCGAATGCGCGTTGTCAGTACGCCTGTATCTCATGTAGCAATGTTACACCCCACATGGCTAGCTAGCGAACAGGGTCTTATCATCAGACACATCCTCACCAAAGTGATAAATGACCTCTTGACACTCCCAAGGGTGGGTGTCTTTTACTTTGCCTGTTTAACACACACACACACACACACACACACACACACAGGTTCTTGTTTGTCTAATGTAAAGACAAAACTGGTTTTGGATTGGGGTGTGTGTGTGTTTCTTAATGGGTAAGTAAAATGTCCAAAAGAGCTTCAGAGCCTTTGATTGCTTCAGGCAAGTGTTTCCTGGCTCGGTCTTCCTAACCACAAAGCGTTTTGTCAAATCTGTTGAAACAACAGCGAGAAGTTCGTCAGTCTTTCTCGAAAGGTAACAGCCTTGTTAGCAGAGAAACATTCTCTGTGGTGAAATCCTTCAACATTCCTGTTATGGTAGACATTCTAAGAATGACATGGTGCTGTGTTGTTGTTTTTTTTTTTTTTTTTCTTTGTTGTTTTTTTTTCTTTCAAAAAGGATCTGATTTAGTTGTCATCTGTACAGTAACAAGAGAGAGTGGGGGATTGTCAGTGTTTGGCTTAATGCTTTAAACAACACTGCAAATACCACTGGGGCCCCTTTTATTGTAATGGTGGCTGTGTTCAGGCCACGTTTTGTGCAAACCATTAAAAGCCCTGCTTTGCGTTGTCCGGGGTTAATGTTTGACTGGCGTGGAGGTTCGACCTTGTGCTGCAGGTGGATGAAAGGCACCCCCCCCCCCTTTTTTTTTTATCTGCCAGTGGCCACGTGTTGATAATCGACCATGCCACATGGCGTTATTGTGGAGGCAATACGTGGAGTTCAGTGTCAGTGCACTCACCGTGGAAGTGTGGGGGGTTTTATTGGTTTTTGTATTTTTTTTTTTTTGGGTAAACATGCCGTATATCTGGGACAAGTGAACAGCCAACTAGATTCGTTTGAATCAAGCCACTGGTTTAAACCGACTTAGGAATTTCCCATCATATCTGTCGGCCTGGCAATTTGTAGGTGAAAGGTTGAACTTTGGTCTTACATTTGTAGGTGACATTTGGTGAGATGGTTAGAAATGTTTGCTGCATGTTCTAATCCTGGAATATAAGCGATAACAGCTGCTTTGCCAGTTCTGATGTCTATATTAAGGGTGTAACGCATCGTCTGTGTCTATTTAGTGTTCCATATATCCATATCTTTATTCAAATTTAAAGTCCCCGTGAAGTGCCTTGAATGGTGTTGATTTAATTTCCACTGAAACAGGAAGACAGGACCGGACATATTGAGTGGCTCCTCTTTTTTTTTTTTTAAAAATAGCCAATAGTATTTATCTTACCTCACAGCATTGGATTGGACAGAAAATGTGATGAAGTTGAAGTACAGAATGATTTCCTCTAAATTGTTGTTCCGTAATGGTGGTAGAGAGAGACTGTACATTTTGAATGCATAGATGTTCTACGTGTGAATATTGTCGTTGTTTTGGAGCGCACTAGCTTATAGATAAACATAAGGCTGTCATATTCATACTGAAAGCCACAAAACTTCAATTTTGATTTCAGGGGGACTTTAAATCATAAGTAGGCGTGGCCTTTTTTTTTTTCTTTTCTTTTCTTTGGAAATAGAAATATACGCAGCGTAATCGCTTTTTTTTTTTTTTTTTTTTTTGGTACCTGTGTGCAGTATTTTCATTTAGTTGGTTCTGTTTCCCAAACTATAACAATGTAATAGTCTAATTTAAACACCAGGACACTGACCAGGCAGTTACTAAGGAGGAATGAATGCTGTAAATGCATCGTTTAATTTCACGTTAACGTTTGTGGTCTTTTGTTGTCCTGTGAGCTTCATATCTGACTGCTAATCTGCATGAAATTAAATTCTTTATAATAATAAGTAAAAAAAAAAAACAAAAAAAAAAAAACACAAAGTTGTGTATCTGTGTTCATTCTCTGGTTACATACCTAGTCTAAATCATATCACAGGCTCGGTTTAGTGGAAATAAAGGCTTAGGGAATCATCTAATGCAAAAATATCCCAATGATTATTTTTTTTATTTTTTATTATTATTCTTATTATTTTATTTCTTTTTTTAATCAGACCCACTGACAAAGTCTTCTGAAGAACATTTATGTGTTGTAAAAGCAGATTTAGGTTCGTATTGGCTGCAGTGTGTGGAAATGTAGCGAATGTACGTTACGTATAGCGTGTTTCTATATTTTGAGTTTAAACTCCACTCGTTCACTCGTTGGTGTAACATGAAATTTTTAATTAAGAAATGTCATTTGCATTTGCCATCTCTTATGCTGTCACGCTGACATTTCATTTGAAATAAAGCTGTTCATAAAGCATCCAAGTCTAAATGAAAATGCCGAGGAAAATGTGTGCGTGGATGGTTTTAATGTGATTTATACAGTGATCGTGTAACAATGCTGTATCTTAAAAGCATCTGCGCTTTTAGATGTTTATTAATAAAGTTACCAAATTAGAAAGATGATGAAATTCTGATCTAAAAAGGGGAAGCACAGTGCTGCCTCGCCGTGCCTTGCTGTGATGTATTCTCTCAATTATACTAATCCTCTGGCAAAATTGCTTTCTGGGATGATTGCATTTTCCCTCAACGCCCTTCCACCTGTCAGTTTGAGCTATCAGGGTGGAGCTACAGCATGTCAAAGCCTGATTTATGCTCTAATCCGAACAGGATTCAGACACGTTCAGACTGTGGGACACTTTGAAATACAATGCCGATGGGTCACCAGCGCATCTCAAGGCACCTCACACGTTCACATTTAGGGGTTAATTTTTCATAGCGAAAACACCCATCGGCATGTTTTTTGGAATATGGGTGGAAGCCAGAAGCTCCTGAAGGAAACACATGTGGAACCAGTGAAGCTAAACACAGGAAGTAACTGAAGTTCAGGATTGGACATGTGCATCTATGAAGTGACATACTGTCAGAACTGCTGGTAGGGCAGGGCGCTATGACGGAAATATCATATCACGATACTTGAGGACATTTCTACGATACACAATGCGTATCATGATGTATAATTATATATGATCACTGACGAACTGTCTGCGAAACGATAGTAAAATGAACAAAAAAAACCCCATTAAACTGAGTTTGACGATACTTTTCTTTAACGGCTACAAAGATTATTATGTTTTTAAAAATTACATCAAATAAGTACCATTTTAATTTGTAGTTATTAAAAAAAACGTTTTAAAAAAATGCCTTACTATACCAACGATATCATAGGAAAGTGTATTGTGTAATCATTTATCATGATATCGATATATTATTGATCTATCGCCCAGCCCTAGCTCCTGGTATCGAAAACTGAATCAATTTTTGACCAGTCAGATTTGAAATTTTTATGAAGTTTATTGCAACCTTACATAACCTCTAATTATGTATTGGGACATTTTCAGCGCTAGTTATTGCGTTCTCAATCGCCCAGTGTTCTATAAACTAAAAATAATGAAACAGTCAGTAGTGTCCGAGTATGAACACTTTCCCGTCAACCTGAATTGATGTCCAGTTTGAATACAGCCAAGTGGGTTTCTCTTGTTCTTCAGTGCATGTATAGTATACATACAGAGATTTTAAAAAGAATTTTTGAATTGAATGCCTTTTATTGTCACTATACATATGTACAAAAAGAAGGATCTGTACTAGGTTGTTAATCATTATCGCAAGATTGGTCAATACCGATATTGCACAAGGCTGCCATATACAAATTAGCACCCCGACAAACTACATTTTATTTGGTTCTCTGATCATTCAGGCCAAAAGTTTGTTGTGGGTGTTTTGATAAATCATGGAGTTCCTTTGGCATGCCGATCTTTAAGCGTGACACCAGTTTGTAATATATTACAAGGGATACCCCCAGCTTGGAGTGCAGCAATATAATCTCAGTATGCTATTTTTGTTCGTATCATTCAGCCCTACTAGATGGATAGGGTCTTGAAAATGAAGTTTGTCTTACAAAATGATGACCACATTATTTCAGTGTACCATGATACTTATACCCGGGGAAAAATTCCTGCCATTCCTTTGCCACCACATGCAAAATCTTTCTAGCTCTGCCACTGTACTAATGTACTACATAATAAACTAACCTGGCCAGCATTAATGCTTAAGCCTTTCCCAAAAATCAGAACATCGAGGAATCAGCATCCAGAATTAGTATTTTAAATTTTATTGGAAGATGTCTTTTTTTTTTTTCTTTCTGAATTTGTATCACACAGCAGCAAAAGCCTGTGAAAACATGAATAATTACATTCTAGCCTTGATTTTAGATCAACCACTAACATAATTTTCAGAGCCGAGTTCACTCAGTGTCGATCAGCGCTTCAATCCATGATGCCATAAATGATGCAATGCCATAAATGCCAAATGTCATAAAAAAATAAACAACTCTGTAGTTGCACACTTAAGATACGTACAAGTCGTCTTTTGCGTAACAATCACATCCTTAAATGACATTTAAAACCAGACATGAGCCAGATCCTGTTTCAGCACACCTGAGAGTTCCGCCATGAACAAATGCCTTTGTCCTGACATTAAACTACTCAAGTCTTGTTAAAGACTCTGAAACAAAGTGATGCCACTGTTCTAATTTATCGTAACCTACCATAATGAACGAGGCCTGAAAAAACTCGTGTAATTGAATTAACAGCATTTCACAAGCTTTGAATGCTCATTGGTGTTCCCGAATGAGTATCCGAATACTCGCTCTCAAAACCATTGCTGCAGTTCAAAATATTTAATAAGCAGATATGACATTTAATAGTGTATACAGGTGACGGCACAGTGTTAACTGAAATCACTGGGGTGTCTCTTTTTTCTTTTTTTTTCTTTTTCTTTTTTTTTTTTTTAAAACAACCGCGAAGTACATTTTCAAATTCACGTTTAATCGGAAAATGATTGGAGAAATGTCACATTGGCAACATGTCAATCTTCAACCGTCCAGTTTGGGTGAGGCTGTTCCCACTGTAGCTTCAGGTTTCTGTTCTTGGCTGACAGGAGTGGAACCCAATGTGGTCTTCTCCACTTCTGCTGTTGTAGTCCATCTATCTCAAGGTTCAACGTGTGGTGCATGCTGAGATGTTTTTCTGCTCACCACAGATGTAAAGAGTAGTTGTCTGAATTATTACCAAAGCCAGCGTGACTGGCACCAACAGCCATACTGCGGTCAAAATCACTTGGATCACATTGCCCCACCCATTCTGATGTTTGATGTGAGCAATAACTGAAGCTTTTGACCTGTATCTGCATGATTTTATGCATCATGCTCCTGCTTCATGAATGGCTGATGGTATAATTGCATGAGAGTGCAGGTGTACAGGTGGATACTGATTGTATGTAAGCTGTGGTTCAAATAAAAACATATAATAGGCTGTTTTCTTATAGGGAATTTAACTGTTTAGAATTATACAGTTCTTGTTGGTTGTTCACCTTGTGCGTTTGACTTGAGTCCCCAACATTAAAAGTTTGGCTTGTCAGTGGCTTTTATTTAAACCAGTAATACATTTCATGTGATATTTTATACCACATATATTAATTATGAGAGAGAGGTGTGTGTGTGTGTGTTTGTGTGTGTGTGTGTGAATGTATGTGTATATATAATATAGATGTTTGTGTGTGTGTGTGTGTGTATGTGTATATATATATATATAAGATATATATATATATAAGATATATATATATATATATATATATATATATATATATATATATATATATATATATATATAAAATATATATATATATATATATATATATATATATATATAATGTGTGTGTGTATGTGTGTGTGTGTATATATATATATATATATATATATAAGATAGATAGATATAGATATATATAGCTATATATAGATGTGTATGTATATGTTTGTAATTAGATTGACTATGAATTGAAGTAAGACATGATTTCATCCACCGAATAGTCTTCAGGGGTTACCTGTGTTTGGGTGAATCACAAATGGCTTGCTTTCTGAACATATAGTGAACATATAGGGTGGGGAAACCATACACTTACAGCCATTTGATTACTAAATAGAGAAACTAATACCAACCTAATGAATAAATACTTGAGTATTCAAATTATTCAGGCCAGTCCTATATGTAATATTATTTTACAAGGTCATGATTGTTTCCAGGTCTATGCTCATAGCTTATCAATCCAGTTGACTATCTCAGAGTTTAAACAATGCAATAAGCCACTCACTTTTATTTTTCCTTCAAAGTAACACCTGGTTTTGCTTCTTAACATATTTGCCACCTGTTTTTTTCCTGATTTTTTATTTTTTTTCCCAAGATCTTTCCATTCCTAAACCTGCTATCAATTTTAAATCTGATGCTCTTGATTTTGTTGTATTTGTACATACTGACATTGGTCTCTCCATTTATCCTTTTTTTTTTTTTTTTTTTTTTTTTTTTTTTTATAAACATAAACAAACATGGTCACCTCTTGTCCTGTTTGCTTTTTGTCCACAGAATCCCAGAACTCTGCCAAAGTGGTACGTGCCAACAAGCCCAGATCCAGAAAGTCCAGCAAGGTGGGTTATTGCATGTATGCCTAACTTGGTAAAGAACATTATTTGGGTCTGTGCTTTCACTCTACATGTGTTTAGATGAGAAGTGATGGTGTGTTGTAGTAATAGTGGAGCTTTAGGACAGCTTTGATGTGCTTCGAGATGATTCAACATGGTCTTGAAGCCATAGTTAGCTAGTAGCACAGCTTGGGGCTCAAGTCCTTCAGTGTATTCCCTGTGAAGCGCCAGATTACGCCCCCATAACCAGTACCAGTAATCAAACTCTAGTTCTCACCCCCAAGGCAGTTAAAACCCCTGTCAACAGTCAAACTGTAGTTCCCACCCCCAGTGCAGTTCCTGCCCCCAAACCCCTGTCACCAATCAAACTCTAGTTCCCACCACAAACACAGTTTATCCACTTCAAGTCTGTCACCAATTTAAGTGTAGTTTATACCGCCATGCTGCAAAAATGTAGTTCCCACCCCAATGCACTTTCTGCCTCCAAAGCTACTGTCACCAGATGAACTGTAGTTCCCAACCCCAGTATAGTTCCTGTCTCCAGAACCATTGCCAACAGTCAAACCATAGTTCCGGCTGCAACATCAATGTTGCCAATCAAACTTTAATATCCAACCAATCAGGACTAAGCTCTTTTGTCATCAAGTCCCCTCCTAGCATGTGCAGAGCATTAGTAGCACCTGGCTCTGAAAACTACAGCCACCTTGCTCAAGCAAGATCGTTCTTACGGAGTAGATCATCATGCTGTGCTGGTGGCATCAGTGAAATTGTAGTAGTCATGCATTGCACCAAGTCAGGTACTGGAGTTATATCCAAGTAAAATAATTGTTTATTTTTGATCTTTCATATTTCATCATCCCACAGTTTTTGTAATGTCATGAACAATCTTTATTGTCCATTGTGATTACTCTGTTTGTGCCCAATCCTACTTAATTAAATCCACCTCTTCATCTAATCCATCAGCACACGAGTCTACGGCAGTGGGCATGCATGTTCAGACAATCCTGCTGTGTGGAAATGGAGGCTAATTGTAGTGGTTAAAGAAATATATACAGTGTGTTGACTGAATGGAATGTTAACCAGCTCTTAATCTAAAAAGTGTTTAGGTTGTGTAAACCAGTGTAAAACTTTTCTGTCGTACTCTGACTGACCATATGTTTAATGTTGAGTCTCTGCATGTAGCTTGTCGTGACGTGCTCCGTGTTGTTGTGTTTTGTTGTGTTGTGTTGTGTTGTGTTGTGTTATGATGGACTGGGGGAGGTGGGTCTGCTGTTGTGGTTATGATACCTGGGCTGGAGTCTGCAGCAGCCAATAACATTATAGTTCACTCTGTGTTTGTGTGTAGGTGTGTTTGGGTCCACTGGCTTCTGTGTGGGTGGTTCTTTTTCTTTCTTTTTTTTTTCCCCCCAAGTGTCAACATCAGAGTTTAATGGTTTCCCTGGGATCAGAACTGTTTGAGAACTGTGCAAAATAAATAAATAGGCAAATGGTTGAACCCTAATGTGAATGTCAGAAAAATTTTATTCTGAGTGTTTTTGATATATGAACGAGTATTATAAGGTTAATGTAGTAAAATTATTTTAATTCCGTTAACTTGCCTCATATTGAGGGTTTTTTTTTGTTTTTGTTTTCCCTCATGACTTTTTGAATTTCACTATAGCATAGTAGCTGCATCCAAATGAAAACACTGGAAAAAAATCATGACAGAGAGACAGAAAAATATTGTTCTGTGTAGTCACTAGTGCATTGACCAGGGTTTTAATGTAGCAATTATTAAAACAAAATCTTCATTTCAGGTTGATTTAATACTTTCACCTACACAGCTGCAAATAAGTACTTAAATGTACATCACTGGGAAATTACCATGGTGCTTGGAATTCTGGGAAACCTCCTTTTCTTGGGAAAAAAAAAAAGCATGACCTATCTTTTACCAAAGGAATAAATGCTGATTCTTTAGACTGTGCGGAAAGAGAGAAAAAACGCTTTTCACAATGACACGAGGAGAGACACGTCATTTCCAGCTCATGTCCAGTAGTGCAATGAGAGTCAAGAATTTGTGATGCTGAAAGGTCATGCGGAGAGGAAAAAGCAGCGGAAATCATTGATCTTCCAAATGCCCAACTCTAACAATGCTTTCAAGTACATCCTATAAGTACCTACTTCTTATGTTGTTACTGTAGGGGACTGTGTGAGTGTGTAGTAGCCCAGGTCTGAATTATGATCCCTCTGTTTTAGGGGTGCCAACACTTAAGGTTGAAACCTCCTTTTTTGTTTCTTGAACTGTTTCTTTCCACGTTATTACCCCTTCTCCTTTCTCTCTTTCTCTTGATTTCATTTTCTTTCTCTTCTCCCTCTCGTTCTCCGACCATCTTCCTATCAACTTCCATACTTTTCTTCCGTCTTTTCTGTCGCTAAAGCAAAGACCATAAGTTGTAGAAACCAATGTTTGGCACAAAAGTGCATAAACCCAGCTACTACTCGGAGAACTGAGTGAAGTCGGTTTAGTCATTTTAATGGTGACGCTCGGTATAGCGCACACTTTATTTTTTATCATTATTTAATAGGTTGGCTTGCCTTTTGCCAGGTGAAAGCCTTAAGGACCATGTTATACATATTAATATGCAAATCTTAATTTTGCCTGATCCTCATAAATTTGGTTGGAAAATACTAAGAAGAGTGTGGCTCTACAGTTGCGATCAAAATGATTCGACCCCCGTTGCAAATCAGGTTTATTGTCAAAATGTACAGACTTTCAGTTGTTTGTAATGAACAAATCAACCAAAAGCAATTGAAATAGTTCAACACGACGAACGCTTCAAGTGGTTTCCACAAATTCAACTGAAAATGCAACTTATGACTTCTCCAGTCTCAAAATTATTCAACCCCTTCGTTGCAAGCATCTTTAGTACTTAATAGAGCAACCTTTTACTGTTATGACCTGCTGCAAACGAGATGCATAGCTCCTGGAAGCTTTCCTGAGGAATCTTATCCCGTTCCTCATGAGCAGTGGCCTCCAGTTCAGGAATATTCTTGGGTTTGCATGCTGCAACCTAAGACAGGTCAGGCAAGACTTCTGAAGTAGAGCTTTAATTTGTTTAGTCTAGTAAAGTCAACTATATTAAATGAGCTTGATGTTCATTAATTTGGGGTTTGTTTGTCAAAAAGCACTTGACATGCTTCCCTTTAGATGATTAAAACAAAATTTGCCACATTTATGGGCCATTCTATAATAAAATTGACCTGTTGGTGGCACTAGATATATAGAGTCCAAAGTTTACATTCCTACTTTGTTTTTTTCCCCCTCTGACTTGTTTAGTTTAGCTAAATGATTCTTGCCCCACATGAATCCTTGGATTATGCCCTGTTCAACCATAAAATGGACAGAGACAAATGAACAGAGATTTATCACTCTGATGCTATAAGAGCTTTTTTTTTCTTTTCTATAAGTAATGCTTGGACCCCAGTGATCGCTAGATGCAGCTGTATTTTATTTTATTTTTTTTCTTTACATGAGCTTGTGCCATTTTATGTCCTATATTTATTGTTGCTGTGCGCACTGTTATATTCAGTGTTGTGATTTGTTTTCTTCTTTTTTTCCTCTGCTTTTTTTTTTTATGTTGTTCCTGTGGCTCTTCCCTCTTACTACCCAGTCGAGTGATTTCAGTGACATCACCAACTGGCCTACCCCTGGAGAAATAGCCAGTAAGGAGGTGAGGAAAAAGTAATTATTATGTATTTTTGAACAGCATGTTGGTTTTGAGCTGTCTCCTAATGAAATGTCACCTTCTATTCGTGTAATTTTAGGTATTATATTATACATTTTTTGCAACATACTATATGAATGTTATAAAACCACTGAGGGTGAAGGCTAACGTGCTTCCTCTGAGAAACGAAAGCCAGCCGCATCTTTACGAACTGCTGCTTCATGCTGTCACAGGGCACCGTAACACACTCGGAGGAAAGCGCTATCCGCCCCCTTCCATATTCATGAACTCACAGAAGACCACGTTTGGCTAGAGTTGCTGTGATTGACAGGGGAGAGAGAGAATTCCTTTCCTCCCACCCAAAGAGCACGGCCACTTTTGCCCCTGTGAACGTGTTATTCATTTTTCAGCCTCTTTTTTTTTTTTTTTTTTTTTTTTTCTTCCTTCCTTTTCCAGAATGACAGACTGACGCATTACACGAGTTCATGCCACTTAATTGAGACTTAACAACATGTCCGGAACAGCTGTGTCTATATCACATTCTTCCTCAATTACACGAGAGCTGTTACTCGATAGAGAACTGTAGTGGTTTTTAACACGCTCTAGGACTGCTTTGAGCTGTGTTTCATGACATACCATCATTTCACACTTGGGCTTTATTGAGTGCTATGTTCAAATGGTAGGTAAATGTTAGCCTTTAACCGTAGCCCCAATAAAAGCACTTGATTGATTGCTATTAAAAGCATTGATGGATTATTAAGAAGATCCTTTTTTTAAATTTACAGGGTAGCGTCTGAACGCCATCTGGTTTTGCTGTGGAGTCCTATTGGTTCTGACATGTTCAAATAACAATGGCATATTTTTATTTATATAGTGCTTTTCTCTGAATAGATGCCTACAATGGGTAAAATACACATTTGTACATTGCCCTCCAGAAATGTCATGAAACTGAGCAAAAATGAATGTTTGAAATGAATTAGTAGTATGTTGAGATCAAACATACAGACAGGCGCATACATACGTGTGTGTGTGTGTGTGTGTGTGTGTATATATATGTATATATATATATGTATATATATATATATATATATATATATATATATATATATATATATATATATATATATATATATATATATATATATATATGTATATATGTATATATATGTATATGTGTGTGTGTAGATATTACACATACACTTCTACTCCACATCTTTTGATCTGAAGGTATGTGATTAAATGTTTGAAATCGGTGTTGTAGACAAAAATCTAATTGTGCCAACATATTTATTTCTGTCATTAGAAAACTAACATTTTATTTACTAAAAAATATATTTTTAAACACGACTTGGAGCGAAATATTCCGAAAAATTAAAATTAACATATTTGTGATGCCTTCCTTGGAGAGCATAACAGCATTGAGTCTCTTCCCGTAATACCTAATTAAGTTACGAGATAATTGATCTACTTTTCTATGCAAAATATTTCAAGTTGCTTTACTTTCTTAGGATTGTTATATGTGGAATTCCTTCTTCAATTTGATCACAGGTTGTCAGTAGGGTTCAAATACAGAGGATGAGATGGTCATTGCAATTGAAAGAATTACTGACTTTGAGTGTCCTTAACCGTTTCCGAGTTGATTTGGAAGCATGTTTGGCATATTATCTGGTTGAAAGCTCCTATGGCTAAGTCTGAACCTCGTGGCAGAGGCAACCAGAACATACTAGCCACAGAATAAGCCCCAAAGCATCAATGATCCACAAGGTTACAATGGGGTATCAGGTGCTTTTAATTGTATGCAACCCACTGTTTGTTTCTTTTTGTCGCGCCCCCCCAACATGCCAATGGTGTTCATATGATATCTGACTGCAACACACAGTGTCAGTTGTAGTTCTAATGACACTTGGTGAAATTCAGGCTGTGAACTTATTGTGATTTTGTGAGATGGTCCCAGGATGGGCTTGATAATAATTGATTAAACATCAGTTATTATCAAAAAGGACAGACAGCAAGTGTGAAAAAAATAATTATTAATATTTTTTAAACTGATGTATAAATTTGCCAGCAAGCTGCTTTCCCTGTAGCCGTTCTGTTATCATCATAATTATCTGTTATATCATAATTAATGGTAGCTTTGTATTGTAACAGATCAGTTCGAAGAATCGGTATCATGTCATGCCGATGGTCAGGTTTACATCTCAAGTTATAGCCACATTACCTAACCGCATGTGTATTTTTATATCCATTACCTAATTTGTGCTGGTCAACAGCCAACCGCATGTGTGGTGTTTTTTTTTTTTTTTTTTTTTTTTTTTTTTTTGGGTTTAAGTTCTTTAGTAATGGATGTCAAATGGATTTTACATGTGTGCAACTTCATATTTATACCCTAGGGTAACAGGACATGGTTAAAGGCAACAACAGAGTTCCTGGGAACTGAGAGCAAATGCATAATCACATTTTGTTTGCATGTTTAAAAAAATGGAAGGCACAATGAAAAAGCACAAGTTCTGACTGTAGTGGCGTGGTTAACTCTAGTGATTGGTAATTGATTGGTTCCATCCATCACTCTATTCCTCCAGCAGCAACAGAACGCACTGAATACACAGGGTCAGAAAGTCCCAGCCGGGCGGAGAGAGGGAAGGAGGGAGCGCGGAGGAGAGAAGAGAGAGAAGGAGAGCGGTAGTGACGGGAGCGACAGTAAAGAGAACAGGGAGGCACAGCAGGAGACGCATCTAACCACCGAGCTGGAGAAGGAGGCGGGCAAAGACACTCAGAGCAGTGTCCCCCGCAGGAGAGGTGAGACTCGCACCTACACTCACGAACCCATGCTGTCCTGTGAAGTTTGAGAGTTTCTAGTATATTGTGTATAAAGTGTAGTGCCATAATGTATTATATGACAGTGTCGGTGAGTTCTTGATTCTGATTGGTCAGAAGGTGAACATTATTTTTGTATAACGGCACGGCTCTGACAGAAGTTCCGGCTGTAACATGAAAGATATGTTAATATTAATGCGCTCATTCAAATCCATTATTTTTTCTAAAGTAACAGCTCGTACATTGTAGAGCAAACGCTCCACGTGATCTAAGACTAATAATAAACGGATTTAAAACGGCGTCGTTTAACAAAGTAAAACTTCTAATTGTTGATGTGGTGATGTTTTTTTTGTTAGGAGACCTTTATGGAAGGAGTCTTATGTTTAAGGGGTGGTACTGCTTTGCAAAGTTTATTAGCACAGGAAAGTCACAGAGAACTTGATGCTTTCTGGTTTCTCGGTAAAATGACAAGCTGCGTTTTTAGAGAGAAAGAAGGAGAAAAATGAGTGAGGCTGGTGAGGGATCGACTGTTTATCGCGGCTATAGTAAGTGAGAACAGGAACTAACTTTAAACTCGGACAGCCACGGCATTATTTCGAGTCATAAACCATTAAAATGTGTGGTGTTGCATTAAAAAATTAAACTTTGTAATTATTGGCAAATTGCTGTGGTTTAAGCAGCAGAACACTGTGATGCCCCCAGAGTGCAGTAAATTGGTCTGTCATGTGTTTTTCCTATTACAGCAACTCTGACATTAGTGTCAGATGCCGTGAAGAAGTCTGTAACCTGCAAACTTTACAAAGCGGAGCTTGTGTAGCACAGAAGCATGACATCGATGCACGAGCACAAACTTATGTTTATATCCAATATGCTCCACTGTGTGCGTGTGCATGGGCTTGGGGAAACTGGTCCGAGTTGCTTCAAAGATTTAGTTTGATTGAAACTGTATTAATATTTTTGGTTAAAATGCAAGCAGTGGCCGCATTTTAAAATACTCTGCATTTAGACCATGTATGTTAGTAAGGAATAGGGAGAAGACAATTGAGAAATGTGTGCGTATTTCTATTTTATTGAAAAATAAACTATGGTATAATTGGAAAAGGCAGAGATCTTGATTACTCTAATTAGGCACTTGTAGTAATACAGCAATTCGATTCCATTGCTGATGCTAGCAGCAAGTCTTTTATCAGTAGGCTTTATTCTTCAAAGCACTCATTTAGGGTTTCATTAGGATAATGAAAAAATGTCAGCCGTTCATCTGAGTCACTAATAGCTATAAAAGTATAACAAAATCTCCAGTTGGGAAACTGTTCACTGGTAGTGTTGATGTAAAAAAAACACTAATTATTACAGCAATTTTTTAATTCTTATCTTAAATCTTGTTTTAAAATTTGAATGATTATTTTTGATATGCCCAGTGAAATGTTTATTATTAACTGTTCTGTATTATTCGTTAGTATTTTGTATATTTACTCAGTTTCAATGTTCCATTTTTAATTATACCATCATTACACTTAATTGGCTCAGAGCATTATACTGTTGTGAATAATAATTTAATGTTCACCTTATCTGTTGCACTTGCTGTATTGCTGGAACTCTGCATTATGTAAATACTTAGGAACTGACTCGGCTTCTCTGTGTAGAGTTAACGTTTCTGTGTTTATTCAAGAAAAGTTTAGTGTGCATGCAGTAAGCGAGAAGCAAGTGCAAGGTTAAGGTTATTTTGGGAGTCTGAAAATGTTTTTTATTTAACCAGGCAAGTACCATTTGGATACAAGATCTCTCCTTCCAGGGACTTCTGGTTGGTTTGGTAGTTTGGTTAGGCCTATTTTGCCCCTCATTTAATTTATTAGCCTTAATTAAATATTCAGTATGGAACTATTATACACAAAATGTTTTTTTTTTTTTTTCTGCTTGGTGCTTTTAACCCGGGCATTTTTATGTAATCGTTAATCATCATAAGTGGGACTCTTCTCCATTATATGTGGGGGAATAAACAATAGAATTTTATTTTAATGTTAATTTTGTGAAGTAACCGATCCAAACAAACACCACGACGAAAAACATCAGCTCTTGTTTAAATAAGCCAGGGTAAATCCATAAGACTGTAATTGTAATTGTTGATGCTAAGTTTAGTATTTTTATGGACTTTTTATTTGATTTCATGAGCTTTTTCATTCTTGATCTGGACATGACTCAATGTCAGGGGGTTTATCTTCTGTTCTGGATTTAAATATAACGCTTTGTTTTATTCAGTGTCATTGAATTAGATTATTGACTGTAGGGTTTTGCATACCTGGTGTCGGGAAGATACACTACAGCTGTGATGAGAACAAGGAGCATGAGGACTGTATTTGAAACCATTTGTACCGGTGTATGAATAACAGTTAAAATTTCTCCTAGACCTGCATTTAACTCTGGATTCTGTTTATTTCGGTATTGATCTTTTGAGGGTGAAGGCATGGAGAGCTTCTGTCTCTATATTTGAGGCTGTGCTGGTGGGCAGAGGGGGATGTGACGGGTATCGTGTTGCATCAAACTGTGGAGCAGAGTTTTAGGGTTAGGTCATGCTGTTGAGGAAGCCGTCTGTGCTGGTGTGACCAAAATGTACACTTAACAGACAAGAGAATGCTTTTATCTTTCAGTTTCTGAGCTAAATGTCTTTAATCTTTTGTCGCGGTCTGAATGGAGGGGTTTGTTAGGCATTGATGTTCTTTGCGTTGCAGTTTGTGGTGTTTATTTCAGCTCTTCTTTCTGTACGCATGTTTGTGTGTGCTGTTTGTGCAGGCTTCAGGAGGGATTTCAACGATGAGACGTCAAGCGTTCGCAGCGAGGGAAGCAGTGTCCGCGGCAGCCTCCGGGGACGGGGCAAAAGTCGTGGCAGGGGCAGAGGTCGTGGCCGAGGTAACCACGTGGCCAATGCGGCAAAGACTATATACGGAGTCCTTACTATACTACAACATAAATGCATGGGGGTTTTATAGGTGATTACAAGTTCTACACAAGTAGATAAGTATACAATTTAAGCCTTCTTAAAATTCTGTTAGAAGGTCGGACTACTCTACAAGTGCAAAGAACCGGGTACTGAACTCTGGTTTCTAAAAGGCACTGACTTTATCATGTCATATACTCTCAAACATGGTCTGTTTGACAAAATGGAAAGAATAAATCATATTAATTTGCAACTATAATAATTTTGTTTTGCTTGTATAACTGTAAAAAAAAAAAAAAAAAAAAAAAAAAAAAAACAACAACAAAAAAAAAAAGGTTTTTGTCTCAGTGGAAAAAAATGTACCTCCGACAAACGTTGGTTCTTTGCAAACATGTAGTGCACAGAAAGATAAGCACACAAACGTGTGGCAGAAAAAAAAACGGTCCACAGTCTAGGAAGTGTGTACTTCCTAGAACTAAATGCAGCATAAGTCATTTTATAATCTGTGCAACAACAACAAAAAAAAAAACCCTGCAAACATCCTCTTTTCACACACCTGTGTAAAAGCGCAAATGGCACAACCACAAAAGACAACAACAACAAAAAAAGATTAAAATTAGCCCCGTTTCTGAAAGATATATGCTCATGTAGCACAACGATTTGCAGAAAAGTAACATTTTTCTTGAGATTGTACCTTAAAAAAGTGAAAGGTTTAAAGGTATGAAAAGAACATGTTTATCGCTGTATATGTAGTTTATTAATGGTTAATCATTTTAAATCTGCATCCCCCAGGGCGTTTTGACTACTCCCACAGTTATCGGGAATCTTATGCCGATGGTGCCACCGTGCCGCCGGAGTACGGGGCCAACATGATGTATTTCTATGACGACGGGAACCGGGTACAGATGTACACCATCGAGGAGAGTCTGCTCAAGGAGTACATCAAGCGCCAGATGTAAATTTACCTCTTGCTGTCTTTATCTCCAAACTGTCATTTAACTTCTGCAGTGCCCTGGTATTACATTTAAAACCCGAAGGATTGTACCACAGACTTACACTGTGGCACATATTTTAACGGTAGTGGTGTGTTAAAAAATAGTCACCAGTAGGTGGTGCTCTGATCGCATCAGGAAGGGGAAAGGCAGTCAGCGCATGGCTATGGTCGTGTGTGTGTGTCTGTCTGTCTCCGTACTATATTTAGCATTTCTGACTAAGGTGGAATTGTAAATGATCTGGGGATGAAACCCAGGGCCTGTGTATATATCTGTGTGTGTGTGTCCCCGAACATGTATTTTTGTGACTCAGAATGTGAGAGTAAGAGACAGGAAATGTGTGCATAAACGTGTGTGTATGTAAGCATTAATATGTAAGGTAATATAGTATAAATGGGCTGAAAATGGGAGTTCAGGACTTTTTCCCAGTTCATAAACTCCTGTGTACATTCGTCTGTTAGTATGTGAGATTCTGTGCATGTTTCTACTTAAGTGTGTGTGTGGGTTCTGTAATGTTATTGAGTAAGCTCAGTCATGCTTGCTGCACTGTCTACTGAAGCCCCTCAGGGAGCACACACCACTCACTGGTCTGGAATCAGGTCTCACTGTTACTTACATAATTGTGGTTTAAAGGGCTGGTCCAGGGTCAGCGGGGAGTGAAGCTGTGGTCAGGGCTGCTCCTAAACTGTGGCCAAGGTCACGTATGAGGCGAGGGGGAGAGGGACAGCCACGTGAGAGAACTGGAAGAGAGGGGAAAAACAACAAAAAATAACATGAAACAAGCCCTCTTGTTTTATGAGATATCGTACTTGATTCTGAAGTGACAGGATTAGATAGGATTATTAAACTGATTGTAGAGCGTTATTTGCATCTGTAGTATGTAAATGTAATATTAGGAATGATAAAAGTAACAGTAGTTTATTTATATTTAAGAGCAAATCAGTTATGCACATTTCAAAACAGGAAGCAGGAGTAGTCCAAAGGATGTATTTTAGAAAATAGAGAAAATGTGCTGTACAATTTGTGTTTGTGCAGCAACACGCACGACATAGGGTGGGTGCTGATATACCCCAGCCGATGTCTGTCCGTCCGTCCATCCATCCATCCATTCATCCATCTACATACATCTCTACCTATCTATCTATTTGTTTAGTTTGTGCAGTAATAGATATTCCCCAGGGTATCCATCTATCTATCTATATATGTATCAAATTATGTCTATCTATATCTCTAGCTTTCTATATCTATCGACCCATCCATCCCTCCATCCACCTATCTATCGATCGATAGATAGATAGACATAAACAAAATGATTAGGTCTTGTATACACTTGCCTTACTCATTTTATCAATGAAATTTTCACTTTCTTGGGGAAATATCACTGCAGTGACCATCTTCACACGTTAATTAGTGTTAATCTAACTTCATTAGAGAACTGGTCTATGAACTTTTGGAGCATTTTTGCACACATTGTGCTCTACACAGCTCTGCTGCCATGAAATGATTCAACCTCCAAGTGGGTGTGTGACATGCCTGCTAAATTTAGCCAAGTAAATGTGTTGGAATGTTGGGTGGAGATCCTGAAGATTCTCCCAAAAAGCTGCCTGTCCTGTCTTGACTTATTACGTTCAATTTTTGCAACTTTTGAAGTAAAATCACCATTTCTAGTGGTCTCCATCAGAAATGGTTGATTTAGAAAAATATGTTGCAAAAGTACAGAATGTCAATTCTATGCTATTTCAGGTTTAGTTTTGTTCAGTCCTGACTAGCTCAGATTTTTATTGAGATCTGCACGTGGCAAGACACCTGCAGTGACAATTCCATCACTTTTGTCTGTGTCCTTGATTCATAAACAGCATTGTTTATAGAATTTGTGGAGATTTTAAACCAAGTTACATTCACAACTTTTTAGGATCAGATTTTAGTCATCGTTTGAATAATGTGGATAAATAAATGTTAACCATCTCAGCTAGGATTGTTTTTCTCAACGCTCACCTCATTGCAAGAGTGTTTACAACTTCACTGTAATCCCTGTTAGTCATCCTCAGAGGCTCCACCCATAGGCCAAAGTGTGATATTTCCTGTGCACTTTTCTGACCACAAGCTTCAGAAGGTTGAACTTTGCAATTTGATTGGGCCTCTGCACTTCCCGCTTTGTGCTGGCTTCAAACAAACTAACAAATGTTTACGGAATCTCATCTTTAAAATGTAGTAAAGAGGCTGTGTGAGGAAAGGCTCACAAGATTAAGTACGTTTCTCTGCAGTGTGCCAGTTAGTTATGCAGTTTTTAACACTGGTACCAGTCAGGCAGGTTTGAGCCTGAGAATAATAAACGGTGTAGTCTAGTCTACGAGCCTCTGGGACTAGGTGTGAAGTAGGCAAGTTTTTGCAGGGCTATTTGTTGCCTAATTTTACATGTGCAAATCAAATGGTATAACATTGACCAGCACTGGCACCTTAGCTCTTTGGCATCTACTATAAACACAGCTGAGTTTAAGCCATCATTTATTGAACGTGAATACAACATTTTACTCGGTTGCTAATTAGTCTTTAAGTATGCATTATTTGTGCATGAGATGTAAGCTGAAATCCTATAAATTCAAACATATATATAAATCTTTGGTCCATTTGCTTTATTTTTCCCCCTGAATATTTGTGATATCAAGTATTTTATTCAAATGGTAACCACACAGACCTCTAAAACACATTGTGTTAAGCGCCTTAACCAGTAACAACCTTATTTTTTAACTAAATAAATAATCATCAGTATGATCTCCTGTGCATAAGGCATCATCACAATTGCTTTTAGGAATGTGTGTAATAAATAAATAAATAAATAAATAAATAAAATATAGGAATGTTTTTGTTTTTGTCAGGAATTTTGTTCAGGAAATATGTTTTGTCAAAACCTGTGCACTTAAATCTCTGATACATGCTTGGATTGGACACGTACCGTGCCTTGCATAAATATTCACCACATTGGGCTTAATGTAACGATGAAATGTAGGTAAAAGTGCAAATGATTTTTTTAAAATTAAGTTAGTCTTTATTTTTAACAAATTAGTTGTATGTACTTGCCTAATTAGGCATTTTTCATATATATATAATTTGCTCATGTCATTCAATAAATATGACAAAATAATAGTGTTCTCAACTAGACTTGTCTCATTTTAAACTCTCATTATAAACTTTGCATTGCACTGTGCATTATCCAGTATGCTGTATTATCTGGGATTTGTTTATTTTATTTAATTAATGAATTAAAATTTTGCTTTATTTCATTGTTTTTGAAGTGAGTACTACTTCAGCCTGCGCAACCTGGAGCGGGATTTCTTCTTGAGGAGAAAGATGGATGCCAAGGGCTTCCTGCCCATCTCTCTCATCGCCGGCTTCCGACGCATCCAAGCCCTCACCACCGATGTCAGTCTCATCATGGAGGTAACCTTTGACCCTGAAACGTCAAAATCCAAATCTCTGACCTTTTGAAAAATAAAGACCACTATCAATTATAACTGCTTTCAGTAAGAATTGTTAGGATCTCTAGAAACAGTGTCGGAAAATTATGATGTCATCCAGGAGAGGTTGACTGACATTCACTAGGAATAATAAAAAATAAAAAGAGTGCACTTGCGGCAGTGAGGAAGGCTTATGAGTTCCTTATGATGTACTAATTGACAAATTGAAGGTCTTGCTGCTTCGGCCTGAGTGTGAACCTTCCTCTGCTTCATTTATCACATGCGTTTGATAGAGTTTGATTAATAGCTTTCTAATTGTGTGTGTGTGTGTGTGTGTGTGTGTGTGTGTCTGTTTTCAGGCAGTGAAAAGCAGTGATGTAGTGGAGCTGGTCGATGAGCAGATTCGGAGAAAGGATGATCCAGAGCACTGGCCGATCCCTGGGCCGCCCGCCAACTCCTCACACACGGACTTCAGCCAACTCATTCACTGTCCTGAGTTTATCCCGGGACAAACCTTCACCTCTCTCACTGCAGGTACTGCTTTTCTGGTGGTACTAGTAGGGCTGATATTTATATTCCTATAATCACAGCAGATTTCTGTAGTAATTAGCATATTTATATAATGCTGCTATAGTCGATCAGTCTGTTATCTTTTATAACAATCTAATAATCAATATGCTTTAATAATATCAACATGCCTAGTGCTTTCCTAATCAGTTCATCAGATGTATAATGCTTCTGTAATTATTAAATCATTCAAATATAACTAGTCATTAGGATACCATATACAGTAGCAAACATTTTTAATCTAGTAGTCTATGGTGTTTTTATTAATAATATATAGTTCTTTTTTACTGAAATACAATCATTTTGAATAACGTTTTACATTTTATCATGCACATGGCTTCTTCAGTAATGGCAGTCCTCACAGTAATGTAGAATTAAGTCTGGTAATAGACACGCCCATGCTCTTCATTATTACTGTTATTTAGTTGAGTTTGATGTGTGACTCTGACATGAGCCTCCATGCTTTGACGCCTCAGCCTTGCCTTCTGTATTAATTTCAGCAAATTACATGCTCGATATAAGAAAAAAAACCCCACAGTGATCAGATTTACCTGCTCTTACACACCTCATTAAACTCTTTATGTGCTTACCAAGTCTTCTGTAACTTGAAGCTTGCGTGTTGCTGTAGAGATACAGTGCGGTGTAGAACACAGTACAAAACACACACATGCACAAAACACCACAGCCAACCACTTCCTCCGCCGTTTCAGTGTCGACTTCCCCGGCCAATCAAACCGCAGTCGAGCCTCCTCCTGCCACAAACGGCCAATTAAACGACAACTCCGACACCGACACCAAACCGCTCTCTGAGATGTCGTCCACGGTTCAGTCGAAAAGTGTGTCCAGCTCGGATGAAAGGACCGCTGAGGGGCTGTCCAGCAGCACGGCTGATCCGGAGAGCCAGTGGGTTCAGGTGGAGAAACGGCACAGGAACGCGTCTGGGAAAAACAAGGTAAAGGTCTGAAGACACACGCACGCACACACACACACACACACACACATTGACAAAACAAAGTAAAGCTCTTATACTGTTTTTTTTATTCTTCAGACTTCATTACGAGTCAGATTCAAGAGATAAATTTAATTACATTTTGTGAGAAATAAACTTTCTCGTATAATGGTTTTCAGCTTACTGCTTGTATTGTATAAATTTAAATTGTACTGAATGTAACTTGCAAAGGAATGGCATTTGATAAAGCTATTCCTATGCTTGTCATGCTCCAACAATTATGAAATAACATAATATTCATTTTAGCTTTTAAATTAAACTATACTTAGCAAATTAATAAATTAAATCATTAGCAAGGGATTTACTGTCTGTACAACTATTTTCATTTACCATGTTTGACCATTATGTGCACAACGTTTGTAATTATGAACTCATTTCAATCATTTCACTCTTCCGTTTTGACTTGTTCTTTGCTAAATCGGTCACCGTATTTCTGTTTCTCGCTTCTTGTTTTTTCCCCCCTGCGCTTTCTTCATTTCTCTTTTCATTTCACCGCTCCCTCTCTCCTGTGCTTTCGCAGCCATCTGAAACACTTCATCCCCACCTTCTTCCTTCCTCTAATTCTGAGCCTTCCCTCTTAACAGTTGAGTATCCTCAATTAATTTTTTTTTTTCTTCCTTCATTTCATTTTTATTCTCGGTTTCATTAGTATTCTGTTTTGGAAACATTCTTTCTTTTCTTTCGATAGAATATGCCTCAATCACCTGATCTCTAAAGCTGGACACTGCATGGTAGATTTATGATTCAAGAACATTTTCTTATATGTACAAACCTTTTGTACAGTGAAATTCTTAGTTTGCACGTTGTCATGGATGCTGTAATAGATTTTTTAGGAAAAAAAAAATATATATAATATTTGGGTATATATAGTAATATAATGTTTAACCGAGACACTGTGGCTGCAGATGGGTGATATGATCATATAATGTCAACACTGTGATAAATTGTCATACATATAATACCAGCCAAAAGTTATAAAACGTCAGATTGATGCCTTTTTCATTGCTTTAAAGACATTTTGATAAAAGCTCATGATTAAAATGTAAATCGGAAAGTTGATGCTCATGTATAAGTTTATTTCTGATTAAGAATGTTTTGTTTTTGTTTTTGAACTTAAAGCCAATAGTTTTCATGTCGAACTCAGGAGAGGTGGTGAGGAGCTTGGCATGTTTGTGTACTTTAAGAAAATCCTCCTGGATGACTCTCCTCATGAAACTGGTTGAGAAATGCCAAAAGCGAAAAATGCAACAAAAACATTTTTAAAAGATTTTTTTAAATCACTTTTCTTAGTCACTTCCATATGTCGTATTTCATAGTGTTTTTTTTTTTTCATTAATTTTAAAATAAGTACTTCTTGTTACTTCTAGTAACAGTAACAAGTAGTTGAATAGACATTAAATAAATATTTTTGTGCACAGTGTTTTATTGTTCGTCCTTCCTGAATGAATGAAAACACGATTAGTAACACGTTTGTCTCACTGGTGCACTAAAATTTTGTGATTATACAGTTGCAATCAAAATGATTCGACCCCCACTGCAAATCAGGTTTATTGTCAAAATGTACAGACTTTCAGTTGTTTGTAATGAACAAATCAAACAAAAGTAATTGAAATAGTTCAACACGACGAACGCTTCAAGTGGTTTCCCCAAATTCAACTGAAAATGCAACTTATCATGACTTCTCCAGTCTCAAAATTATTCAACCCCTTCATGGCAAGCATCTTTAGTACTTAGTAGAGCAACCTTTTACTGTTATGACCTGCTGCAAACGAGATGCATAGCTTCTGGCAGCGTTCCTGAGGAATCTTAGCCCGGTCCTCATGAGCAGTGGCCTCCAGTTCAGTAATATTCTTGGGTTTGTGTGCTGGAACCGCCTTCTTCAAATCCCACCAGAGATTTTCTATGGGGTTCAAGTCAGGTGACTGTGATGGCCCTGTAGAATCTTCTAGGACTTCTTCTGCAACCAAGACTTGGTGACAATAAACCTGATTTGCAATGGGGGTTGAATAATTTTGATTGCAACTGTATCATGTATTAGGTAAATATCTTTTAAAATATTATGATATTTGTGCAGTATTCTTCATCTCCTTCCTTTATTGACCTTTTTGAAAAAAATAAAACATTTTTACTGTATTTATTTTACCTGTATTTACTATTCACACTCTTACTTTTTATTGACTGATGATGATATCCATTCTAAGATTAGTGCTGATCAGAGCAAATCCCAAGAGTACCCTTTACATTTGAATACATTTGAATGTTTTGACCAAAGGAAAACAAAAATTAGCTAAAAGTTTGGCTTGAATCGTTCTATTCATGTAGGAAATGTTATTCGTTGCTCAGGAACGCTCAACGTCGGCCCCGACAAATCCACCACCTGAGGCTGACCAGGAAGAACTCGACTTCCTGTTTGATGAAGAGCTGGAGCAACTCGCGGCACCTCGCAAGAACACTTTCACCGATTGGTCAGACGACGACTCCGATGGCGAGCTGGATGACAGCGACGTGAACAAGATCCTGATCGTCACACAGACGCCACCGCACTTGCGCAAGCACCCGGGCGGCGACCGCACAGGCAACCACGTCTCCCGCGCCAAAATCACCGCCGAGCTCGCCAAGGCCATCAACGACGGCCTCTACTACTACGAGCAGGACCTGTGGACGGGGGATGAGAATCAGCTGGATGGTACCAACGTTAAGGTAAGTAATATGAAGAAGTCGATTGTCGTTTTACTTTAGTTCATTTCAAGTAAAATCAGTAGTACAACAGAAAGGACACTGCATAACTTTGTATAAACTTTGAAGCAGACCAAAAAAATGTTTTTATGTAAACTGTGAATTTCCAGTGAGGCTCTGGCTTTAGTGGTGCACCACACCATAGTCACACTCCAATGATAAGTGTTAAATTTGCACTGAATCACAGCTACACATTGCTAATTATGTTAGTCCTTGCAGTGCCTCCACATCTCAGTTCACATATCACTCTGTGCATATCCCTTACAGGGGGGCCAGTCTGTCAAGGCTCCCAAAATGCACCTGTTCCTAAAATAAACCCACATTTCTCACCACCACAGCTTGACGACAGTGCTCCTGACCTTGTAGTGCAGGGACCTTTCCAGGGTAAATGACTAATTACTGGATATACTGTAATCTACTGAAACAAACATTATGGAGGTTGACTGATCTGTACCAGCAGATGAAATGCACTGGATAAGGGATGATAATTCAGTACCTTTTTAAGAAATGAGAATGAATTTATCTACAATTTGTTGCCACTATTTGTTGCTACAATTTTTATTATAATAATTTTTTTTTTTTTTATCTCGCTTTTACATTCGCCTGAATGATCTGGATAAAAAAAAAAAATAATTCATTTACATTCGGTTATCTTCAGCTACACGGACACTTTAAAAATAAAAAATAAAAAAAAAATTAAAAAAAATTTTACACCCTTACATTAGCTTTTAATTTGATGGTAAAATTTAGTATCGGATACAAGGTGTCTTACATATGCCATATCTATTTACGTCCTCTTTATCTGTGTTTATTTTTCCTTTTGGTAATTTTTATCCTACCTGTATTTATCTTGGACACGGGGAAGGTGGGGAAAAGCAAAGAAAGAAAGTAAAATTGCACATAAAGGTGTGTCACCAGGACAGACAGCACGAAAGCCTTCACATTTTGTCACATTTCAAGACGTTCCTCATATTTTTGTCGTGTTGATATTATTTTGAAACGCTATGACTACATGATGTTACGTCTCACTGTCTGAAAACATATAGTGAAAGCGGTTACATTCACAACATCACCTCATTATTTGAGCCAGGTGAAATCCTGCAGTTGTTCCAGTATGTGATTTTTTTCATACACTGTTCTCAATGTAAAATTACAGCTTTGATATGAGACTATGGGAGAGAAAGAGATGCGTTGTCTGCTAAAAAGGGATCGTTTAATCAAATACTGGTAGTGTGGCTTAAAAGCAGAGTTGGCATGACCTTCACAGAACCGTTAATGTGGGAAATACTAAAGCCTGCATGTGTGGGGTTTTTTCTTTCTTTCCTTTTTTCTCCATTGCCAGGAGGTGGAGACCTTTAAGAAGCTCAGCGTGATCAGCCAGGATGAGTTCGACACTTTGACCCCTAAATTACCCGTTGACCCCAACCAGGAAGTTCCACCTCCTCCCCCCTGCCAAGGTACCTGCCCTCTGTTTATGTAACAGTAATTATTAGTGCTTATTAAAAAGTATAAAGTGGAAACATTTGTCATAAATTGATTGATTGGCTAATGTTAGATAGATATAGATAATTATAATATAGCATTATTATTGGTAGTAGGTCATTGTACTAACTGAAATGTTACTTTATGCTATAGTGCTATGGAAATTGATGTTAAAAAAACAAAAAAGGATTTCTATTATGTCTTTTCCTATTGATAATTACTTAGTTCAGAATCCTGTTTTGGGGAGAAGGTTTTCTTAAACAAATTTGCTAATGTAATTATGTAATAATATTTATTTACTGTTCGATGTGATTAGTATATTCTAAACATGAGTCCTCATTAATTTATCTTTATTGTGTTGTAGAACACACACTATCCTATATTTCAGCTTGACATTGTTACGTACGATGTTTTTCTTTTTCCTTTATTTTCTGTTCAGTTATATTTGCGTTTATTTATCTTGTCTGTTTGCTCTAGACGAGCCCAGCCTGGCCCACTCTCTGCCAACTGACGTCCCAGAATCCCCGAGTGCTCCCCGGACCCCTCGTACCCCACACACCCCACGTACACCTGGTCGGCAAGACCCGAACAAAACACCCCGCTTCTATCCTGTTATGAAGGACAGTGGAAACATTGATGGAAAGGTACAGATATGGTTTGCCTTACTGCTGTAATTTTATGCTCTATCAGCAATAGATACTATGGGATACAGTATATTTAATATTTGTAGATGATGTTTATATGTACACTACCGGTCAAAAGTTTGTGGACACTCGACTGAAACGTTTCTCGTGATCCTAAAAATCTTTTGATCTGAAGGTGTATGCTTAAATGTTCAAAATCGGTGTTGTAGACAAAAATGTAATCATGCTGACATTCATTTCTTTCATTAGAAAACTAACATTTTATTTACAGAAAATATGTTTTTTTAAATGGACAACTTGGAGCGAAATATTCCGAAAAATAGTCGATAAGTGTCCAGCGTAGGTGGGAACTCCCTTTTAATACTGTTAAAAAAGCATCTCAGGATAATTCCTCAAGAAATCGGATTAGAAAATGCCAAGAATACATTTCTGGAAATTCTAGGCAAAAAGGGCGTCTACTTTGAAGATGATAAAATATCAAATTATTTTTATTTATTTTGGCGACTGTAGTTTGAACCGGCTGTTCTCTTATCTTCTCTGTGGTTATATTAATTTTTTTGAATAAACATTATAGACTAGCGGAGAAACGGTTTTTTTTTTTTATTTTTATTTATTTATTTTTTTTTTATTTTTTTTTTTTGAGGGTGCAACTATTCAATTATTGCTTTGGACTTTCCTGAAATGCTTATCGTGTACTTTTTGTAAATGGTAGAACACCATTGTTGTGTGTGTGTGTGTGTGTGTGTGTGTGTGTGTGTGTGTGTGTGTGCGCAGTTGTGAGCATACACACAGAAAGGAACAGGATGATGCCTGTGCGAATGCGGTTGGGCTTTTTTGCATATTGGAGGAAGCGTTTGTGTAATGTCATTTTTGTGTCTCTTGTCTCTTTTAGACTCCCAGGAAGAGGAAAACACGCCACAGCTCCAACCCGCCACTGGAAAGTCATGTCGGCTGGGTGATGGACTCTCGTGAACACAGGCCACGCACTAACTCCATCAGGTTAGACTTGAAACACACACAATCTAATAGTACACCAGATTTCGCTGGTTCAGACTGATCACACAGGATAAAGTAATAAAGCTAGTATTTATGTGTGGAAAAAAAATAATCAGTCCGTCTCTGGTTCTGTCTCACTCTTTCTGTCTGAGCAGTAGTTCAAATGCTTCACCATCAGAGGGCGCTCCACTGCAGTCAGCCAGTTATGGCTGCACCCCTCAGTCTCTGCCCAAATTCTTGCACCCATCCCACGAATTGCTCCAAGAGAACGGCTTCACCCAGCAGGTTTATCACAAGTACCGTCGACGGTGTCTCAATGGTACACACTTTTACTCGCACACCATTTGAAACCTTTCTGTAGTGGTCCTTTGGATGATAATGCAAAAATATTGTATATCTAATAATTGGCTTCGCTTATAAATCCTGACACAAAGCATTCTCACAGGGAATCACTTTAAGATGTACCGCAATCAATGTTACAGATTTGATTAGTTGTTTTGTATGTCTGTGTTTATTTGTAGAGAGGAAACGGTTGGGAGTGGGTCAGTCTCAGGAGATGAACACACTCTTCAGGTTCTGGTCCTTCTTCCTTAGAGACAACTTCAACAGGAAGATGTACGAAGAGTTCAAGCAGTATGCGGTGGAGGATGCAAAAGAAAACTACAGGTTGGTACTAATCTCTTGGCGAGGACCAGGTGTTTACATATAGCATGTCCTGTAATTTCAGTCCAGTTCAGTGTTGTTGTTCGTGTTCTTTAACATCTGTCACTGTTGTTCAGTATGTTCAGAAGGTTGGATATCGGAGTGTTGGTGTAGATCCATATTATATTCAGAACCCTGAGTCTTCCCACTGGGGGAGAAAAATTAATGTCACCTGTACAGGGTCTGTTCAGTCCAAACCATTTTTGCACTAAGCTCACTGTATTGTTAATTTCACTTCGTGCATTCTGTTGAATATGAACATTGGAAAATAGGTGCTGTACTTTAGACAGTGCAATTTGTCTGATGGCTTCTAGCTTCATGATAAGTAGACGAGGGCAGATGTCAATCAGATCCAGCCTGGATGTAATCTTAGATAAGATGTTCACTTGCTCCTTCTATTCACCAGCAATGTCCATTTTATGACCGTGGTATTTTTGTTTTATGAAGAGAGTACACTCGTAATGGTTGTGATTCGATGTGTAAATAAAGAGGTGTGTCAGTCTATGAATGGTACCATCAGTCCCCCCAACCCCCCCCCCCCCCCGAACTCCTTCTCTCGTACAGTGCGGCAATTTTTTTTTTGTTTGTTCCAGACCTGACCACACACACACACACACACACACACACACACACACACACACACACACACACGCTCGCTCACAACCTTGGAAAATATCACACCGTCTGCAGCATACCTCTTGAGGCATGTACTTGGTACAGTGTTGAACAAATCCATCAACTGAGTTTAAAAAAGAGAGCGAGAAGGTGAGAAGTAAAGAGCAGGGCAGCTTGACAGAAGTATTTAGTGAACAGGTCATGCCGGTTGTTTTAATACTAAGCACAATGTGGAGTGTGGAGGTGTGTGTGTATCCCTGTGTGTGTGGGAACAACAACTACTAAATGCAAGCGGAGTCATGCAGAGAAATGTTCACACGCTTACGCTGTTTTGCAACAATGCATGTGACTACTTTGCATTTCTGTAACATGACATCCATGCCCAATGGCAGCACACTTCATGCCTATACTCTGTCGTAATGTCAGACAACATGTGCGGTCTTGCAATGGCACACAGCACTTGTCTTGTATAATGCCTGTGCTTGTTTCTAAAGCCTCATAGCTCACTTTTAACACCACACTACACACCTGTGCGCTTTTGTAACACTTTGTTGTGTGTCTGTTTCCCGCCCCCCCCCTAACACCACACAGTGCACCTGTGCTCTTCTGAAACCCTGGACAGCATACCTGTGCCATTGTGTAAAACTATGCGGTGTGCTTGTGGTTTTCTGTAACGCCACACTCTGCACCTTTGCCCTTCTGCAACACTTCTGTCCTCGCCTGTGCGCTTCCATAACCACCTTCACATGTATTGTGTTTAAAATGTCCTCACCTGTGCTCTTCTTACAGTATCTTTGTGTGCTCTCTTTAATTATTCTTACTTGTGCTTTTCTTAACCTGCCATCACCTGTGCTCTTCATTAACTATCCTCGTCCTTGCTCTACTGTTACTATCCTCACATGTGCTCTTCTGTAAACAGCCTTACCTGTGCCCTTCTTTCCCTCATCTGTGCTTTTTTTTTTTTTTTAACTGTCTTCAGCAGTGTTTTTCTTTAATTAGCCTTCTCTGTGCTTTCTTAATCTGTCCTTACCTGTGCTGCTCTTAACCTGGTAGAGTGCTCACCTGTAGAGTTTGCCTCTGTGCTCTTTTTTAATAGTGTGGGGTGTTTTTTTGTTTGTTTTTATTTTAACCTGAGCTGTGTGTCTCTCTCTGCAGGTACGGATTGGAATGCCTCTTCCGCTTTTACAGTTACGGTTTGGAGAAGAGGTTCAGACCAGACATCTTCAAGGACTTTCAGGAGGAAACTTTGCACGATTACGAGAAAGGTACATGACCTCACTGTGACAGGGCTGATTATTTTTTTTGACAGATTGTAAAAGCTACATTTTGATCACACACACAGCAGCGACCAAAAGATCTAATCTACTACCAAGAATCGTTATATTACAGTATCTTTTACTAACGTGAGTCAAAGAATTGTTGTAATTGAAAACAGTACAGACAAGTTATAAATGAGCCAAATATCAGGTGTTAGTTGTTGAGAGACTAGTTATTAACTAGTATTAAGAGTATACATGCTTCACCATTGTAATGAAACACATGGTGTCACAATATAGTATTTTAAAGATCGAAGCAAATGGTGTGCAAAAACAATATTCGTATATATATTTTAATTTCATATTTTTTTTATTTGGGGAAACTGTCACAGATTTAAACAATTTATTAATGAATCAGTATCAGTTAAGTAAATGCTTGTACTGTATCTCGTACCTGTGTAATATCTTTTGTAATTAAGTCAGAAGCCTCTCTTCATTAAAAAAAAAAATAAAAATTTGTAAAAAATGCTGCAAATTTTAATTAAGCACTTGTTATAGTTTGGAATAAGACTGTGGATGGTATCATATTAGGAACTGTTCTATAACCTGTATCCGGAATCTAAAATAACTACTGGTGAACCACCAGTGTGTTGAAGATTTTTGCTGTTGAATAGCTGTGTGAATATATATATATATATATATATATATATATATATATATATATATATATATATATATATATATATATTATATATATATAATATATATATATATATATATATATATTATATATATATATATATATATATATATATATATATATAATATATATATATATATATATATATATATATCCTGCCAGGCTGGTACAGTGCTCTAATGTTGTAATTATACACTTGGATGTGAAATATACCCTTATCAGTTCATCTGCTCTAGCCCGGTTATCAGGTGATAACCTTTATTTTAGTTTACTCTTGCACTTTTGCAGCACGCAGTTAAACATTATGGTGGAGAAGTGCAACATCGAGTGATACGAGGGACCTGAGTTATTAATGCTTAAGTATATTTATAAAATGAACACAGTTGTTAGACATCAAGTTAATGGGAAAAGTATGAGATAAACATTTCTGTCTTATTGTGTCAGTGTGTCTTGTGAAAAATGGATTGCAACATTTTGTATTCAATTATGTACATTATTGTGCATGCATGTATCTTGATTCATTATATTTGAAAATGTGTGTATTTTGCACTAATCATTAATCTCTGTATGTATGTTGTGTGTAGGTCAGCTGTATGGTCTGGAAAAGTTCTGGGCCTTCCTGAAGTATTCACGGATTAAAGGCCAAGTCATCGACCCCAAGCTGCAGCAGCACCTCCGCAAATTCAAGAGCATAGATGACTTCAGAGTGGAGGTGTGTGTGCACCTGAAACCGTGACTGAAACCGATTCCCTCTGTGGATGACTGACAGTGACTTACTTGCTGACTGACTGTATAAAGTGCTTAAGTGAGTGACTGACTGTATGAGTGACTGACTTGCTGTGCAATTGATTGCAAGTGCGTATACCTGACTGAGTGACTGACTGTCTGAATGACTAACTGTTTAAAAGACTGAATGACTATCTGAATGATTGTGATTGACTGACATTGTGTATGCCTCACTGATTTACAGAGTGACTGACTGAGTAGCTGAATGTGTGACTGACTGTTACCCGCTGTATGAGTGAGTGATTGACTGACTGTGTGCATGTGTGACTGACTGTGTGCATGTGTGACTGACTGTGTGCATGTGTGACTGACTGTGTGCATGTGTGACTGACTGTGTGCATGTGTGACTGACTGTGTGCATGTGTGACTGACTGTGTGCATGTGTGACTGACTGTGTGCATGTGTGACTGACTGTGTGCATGTGTGACTGATTGACTGACTGACCGTGGGACTGATTGACTGACTGACCGTGGGACTGATTGACTGATTGACTGACTGACTGACTGACTGACTGACTGACTGACTGACTGACTGTGGGACTGACTGACTGACAGTGGGACGGACGGACTGACAGTGGGACGGACGGACTGACTGACAGTGGGACTGACGGACTGACTGACTGACAGTGGGACTGACTGACAGTGGGACTGTCTGACTGACTGACTGACAGTGGGACTGACTGACTGACAGTGGGACGGACGGACGGACGGACTGACTGACTGACAGTGGGACTGACGACTGACAGTGGGACGGACGGACTGACTGACTGACAGTGGGACGGACGGACTGACTGACTGACAGTGGGACGGACGGACTGACTGACTGACAGTGGGACGGACGGACTGACTGACTGACAGTGGGACGGACGGACTGACGGACTGACAGTGGGACGGACGGACGGACGGACGGACTGACAGTGGGACGGACGGACGGACTGACAGTGGGACGGACGGACGGACTGACTGACAGTGGGACGGACGGACGGACGGACTGACTGACAGTGGGACGGACGGACGGACTGACTGACTGACAGTGGGACGGACGGACTGACTGACTGACAGTGGGACGGACGGACTGACTGACTGACAGTGGGACGGACGGACTGACTGACTGACTGACAGTGGGACGGACGGACGGACTGACTGACTGACAGTGGGACGGACTGACTGACTGACAGTGGGACGGACGGACTGACTGACAGTGGGACGGACGGACTGACTGACAGTGGGACGGACGGACTGACTGACAGTGGGACGGACGGACTGACTGACTGACAGTGGGACGGACGGACTGACTGACTGACAGTGGGACGGACGGACTGACTGACTGACAGTGGGACGGACGGACGGACGGACTGACTGACTGACAGTGGGACTGACTTGACTGACAGTAGGACGGACGGACTGACTGACAGTGGGACGGACGGATTGACTGACTGACAGTGGGACGGACTGAGTGACTGACTGACAGTGGGACGGACTGACTGACAGTGGGACTGACTGACTGGGACTGACTGAGTAACTGACAGTCAGACGGAGTGACTGACAGTAGGACAGACTGACTGACTGACTGACAGTGGGACGGACTGAGTGACTGACTGACAGTGGGACGGACTGACTGACAGTGGGACTGACTGACTGGGACTGACTGAGTAACTGACAGTCAGACGGAGTGACTGACAGTAGGACAGACTGACTGACTGACTGACAGTGGGACGGACTGACTGACAGTGGGACGGAGTGACTGACAGTGGGACAGACTGACTGACAGTGGGATGGTCTGACTGACAGTAGGACTGAGTGACTGTGTGAGTGACTGAATGACTGACCATGTAAATGGCTGTGTGAGTGACTCTACAATCATTGTGTGTATGCTTCTGTGATAAGAATGTTTGACCATGCACAGTCTGCAAGTTTTGAATTTGATTTGCTAATGAGTGGCAGATAATCTGAACCACTCACTTCCTTTGTCTCAGCCGCCAATGGGAGAGGAGCAGGGGGGCAGGAGACGGAGACACTCGTCCTCTGGAGGGGATGAGGGCAGACACAAACGTTACAACTCAACCTCGACTTCATCATCAAAACAGGCCCCGCCCACCAAGGCTTCTAACGAGCCTGCTGCTGAAGGGGAAGTGAAAAAGGATTCAACCAATCGGTCAGCTTCTCCAGCAAACACTAAACTCAGTCATGGGCCAGCAAACAGCAAATTGACCTCAACCAATCAACGGGCCATTGCGGGGCTGGCCAAATCAGCTTCAACCAATCAGAAAGTGAATGCCAAGAGCACCACAGGCAAAGAAGCGACTTCAGCCATGAAGGAGAAGGTGAAGAAGAATCCACAATCTGAAATGGCTAGCAAAACCAAAGATGCACATCCACCAAACTAAATAAATCTTGAGAGCTCGACATTTTTAATCTTAAATGAGAAGGGCTATTTTAAGGCCAATTTATATCTACGGCCCAGACCGTAAATCTCTTCTATGAGTAAATGAGCCAAACCGTTACAAGTGAAGCTTGAGTGTTAAACCATCAGGGCTTTAACTGATTTCACTACGTAAAGTATCAATCCGAATATTGTATTCGTCTTAGCAGAAACAGCTTTTTTGGCTCATGGTTGGTTTTTAACAGTTATTCAATTTTAAATAGGCGCAATTGGTGGACTGAAAATCATTGGAGTCAAAAACCATTCTGCTGTCAAGTTTACGAACGCTGCATAGAGTGTAGTTTGTGGACTGTGTGTTCCCGTGTTGAATGTAAATTTCTTTGTTTTATCGTCTGGGGTGCCTTACATTTCAAAGTTTTTACCCTAATTATATCAGGAAATATATCCCCAACATTATTTTTATTTCAGTGGTGTCATAACTTTTGTGTGTTTGCCTATGATCATAATGACATGATCACTGATATATGAGGAGGAAACGTAATTGTTTATTTGAGGAAAAGGAAACAAACTTGAGCAGATTACACAGATTATTATATTGTAATACTCTTTTACACTTGAGATGACAACAAAAAATTTCACTATATGTAGTTTATTGATGCATAGTGTTTGGGATTGAGTATGAAATGAGTGTTATCGGGGGAAAAAACAACAGTATCATGCTCAAATGCCAAGCTAGTGCATGATTGGAATAAAATGTAAAGTTTTGGATATGAGAACGTAGGATCCTTTAATCTTCTGTTTTAACAGATTTAACAAACTTTGATTTTTGGCTTAAATTAGAAATGTTTCTCTTTACTTGAAGTTTTATTTTCTAAGTATTTTTATTGCTTTAAAAAAAAAAAAAGAAAAAAAAGAAAGGAGTTTATATTCCAGGAAAAAAAAAGTTTTACATTTTATTGGCGAAGGGATTTTTTTTCTCTCTCTCAGTTTTGAGTGATTTTAATTGTCATCAGATTTAATAGATTCTAATCATATTTGTATTGCTTATTGCAACTTATTTGGTTAATGCAGCTATATAATAGAAATATAAACTGTACATAAAAATGAGGAATTGCTATGATTTGGTTGATTTAAATTTTTATTGAGCTGTATTACTGTAGTATTGTTTTGCGTGCGCTGGTGTGTTCGTATGCATGTAAGGTTCCTATTTTCCCTCTCTCTTTTTTTTGCCTATAAATTGTAACATGTAAAAATACATATATTAAAAAAAAAATTAAAATCTGTTTATAAAAACCCAAAACCTTTCGGTTGTGTCATTTTTAAAGTGATATTTGGATATTATGGAGACAGGGATATTGTAATGTGTACTATTGCTGCATTCATGTCCTATTGGAATTAAGGTGAATACAAGATTTTTCAATTTACAACTTGCATATGAATGTCCCTTCAAGTTATAATTACAAATAGACACTTCGGAAGTATTATTAATACCTTAGTTTCTGACTTTAATACTGACCTTTACCTTTTAATAGTCCTGGGGGAAGAAAGGACTGTTTCAGTGGTGGGGTCATTATTTATTGTTCTAAATACAAGTCACTTTTAGCCATCAGAGATTATTATAAAGAATCACTCACACATGTGCCTTATGTTCATTATTACAGTAAGGGAAAATGCAACCAAACTGTGATCTAAAAGACAAAAACTAATTCGTTTTTTTTTTATCATGATGTTTGGAATTTATTACTAGCTAATTTATTATTATAATTATTATTATATGATAAAAAGTAACAAGGACATTTATTTTATTGAAATGTGTTTCAGCAAATATGCTCTGTTTGTACTGTGTGGAAAGAAAAAAAACGAACTACAGTTCCAAGCACACAACGTTTGTCTCAGAACGGCAAGAGCCAATCAAAAACGAGAAGCTCAGCCTCCGGACGCCAAAAACCAATACTAACCAGGCTACTCCGTCAGCGGCCAATCATACGCGCTGTGGAGTGTGAGGTGGGCGGAACCTTTTGGGTGGGTAGGACGCTAACGTGCAGTATGGCGGACGATGGGGACGGCAGGAGCGGAGTAGCTGACACAAGTGGCGGGCAGGGGACAACAACAGAGGAGTTGGATCCAGGACCCGGTCTCGGCGGCATGCTTCTCAACCTCGCTTTGTTAATTTTGTTTCTGGCCGCTTGTTATGGTGTTTACCGACGGTGGTTCAGGAGGTCAGGCGCTAACGCGGGCCGGGGAGATGAGGCCTCGGCTTTGCCCAAGATGGGCCGGCGGGACTTCACTCTGGAGCAGCTGCGGGAGTACGACGGCGTCCAGAACCCGCGCATTCTCATGGCCGTCAACATGAAAGTCTTCGACGTGACGAGCGGCAGAAAGTTTTATGGCCGCGGTAAGAGTTCTCGTTACTAGTTAGCTGTATTTTTACCCGCTCAAAATGCTCACGTGCTAAAATAGTAGCTATTTACAGATCTAGTGCACTACATAGTGTGCTAACGCCATTATTCTGTCATCCATATAGTGCACTCATGGAAGGAGTAGCGTGTGGTTTGTAATCCCGCCCTGTTCTGCATGAAAATCAATGACCAGGCAACCTTTTTGGGACTAGTTATCCACTTTAATAACTTTTTGTTTTAGAGCTAAATAAATAACCAGCTTTGTTTTGTTTTAATTGCTAGTGTTGGTAATAAGTGAAGGCTTGTTCAGTAAAACCTAAGTAGTTTTACTGAAGATTTACTACTTTGTAATCTAGTTAGCTAAGATGTCATGATGCTCCAGAGACGTTATATTTAACAGAACAGAAATGTACTATTTACATTCAAATTAGCTTGTCTAGTTTAATCATTGAAATAGATCAGCTAGTTAGTTTAATTTGTTTTGCCAGGGAATTATATTCCAGGAAATAACTGGCTATTAAATGTTAACTAATTAACCTGACGTATAAACAATATGTAGAGCAGACATTATTTATTTAGACTCCACAAGTGTAAATAGCATTAAATCTGTTTGTTTGCTTGTTTGTTTGTGTTTGCTAGGTAGCCGATAGTTATTGTAGTGCTGACCCACTCGCATGGCTGTTCACGAGTCAGTCTTTGGTTGTTTTAATAATGTATTATTTCAAAGAATTTGTAAAGCTTTCATTTGTAGTGTTCATTAAAAGTTAAAGGTTTCATGGTGCTGAAATGAAGCCATGTCTGACGTGGACATGCAACGGCCAGGCCAATGCTAGGAGATAGCTAACCTTTTGTCACATTCCAAATGGTTTAGTCGAGGATATATAGGGGACTAGATATGGTGCGCTAGTTCATTTGTTTGCACTTTGCGTAGTGCGCCTATATAGTGATCCAAATAGTGATTTGGCATACGGAATCTGTGTACGTGCGCAGTAAAGTACTAGGGTCCGTTTACTAGCTGCCCAGCCCACCCTAGCTTTCTCCCTTGCTAGCTACATTAAAACGTATTTAACAATGAACTTTTTTTTGTGTATTATGGTGTGTATGTATATATATATATATATATTTTTTACGTCTCTAAGTTTGACATTTGTTTTAACAGTTAATATTTCCATCCAAACCGTAACATTAGCGTTTTACGTGAACAGCGTGCAGGTTAGCTTCATTTAGCATGACATTTAGCATGACAGTGGTGTTGTTTTCTCCTCAAGAGTTTAGTTATTTTCTCAGGTAATTAAAACTAAAGCTGTAGCAAAGCGTATCAAACTCTTAAGACACCTGTAATGCACCTAATCCTGCCAGACTCGCTTTTGTCCTGTCGGTTCACATGCCACAGTTGCCTCGTTAAATTTCTTTCTCCTTATGAAATACCTATTCGTATCATTATTCACATCTCAGGTGTAGACGTCTGAATATTCTGTGTATAGAGTTATATGCTATATAATTAGTATTATAGTTGATACAATTACTAAAATAGTATAATTATATACATATATAATGATGCAGAGATTGTGAAAGGGGCGTGTCCATTTCAGGCTTAAAAATTCCATAACATTTCCTTCGGCTGGATTTGTGTGTGACATGGCATCCCTACATTGACCTCTGAACACACACATACACACACACATACACACACGTGTTCACTGCTTCTTCTTTGTTTATCATCATTTATTTGGTTGCTGTAATTGCAACAACGTGTCTGTTAGCCTTTGCCCTGTTTGGACCAAGAAACCTTTCTTTTTGCTTTTAACCTACTGGCCTTTGCTTTTCATTTCTTAATGGATGTGGCCATCAGTGCCTCGTGGTCAGTGGGTCAGATAGCAGTGATATATATGTTATGAAATGTAGAGTTTGTTAATAAACTCGTAGTTAACTATTAACTGGTGTTGTTAACTAAAGAAAATATTTTCATGGATGAGGTCACATTGTTTATTACATATTGAGTGTATACCGATTGAGTCACATTAATAAAAATTGTTCTGCAGGTTGTTGAAAATCCGCTATTTTCTTTGTGTGTGTGTTCATGTACTGTAAAAATAAGACACACCCCACACATGAGAATCAGATGATGCAGAACATCAAAGCCCCTTTCCTTCCTTATTTTCATCAGGTCATCAATAAATCATTATCTCCGCAATCTCTCACCACCTCATGCCATTCAGTCTGAGTAGGCCAACACACTCGCTGCATCCAAGTCATAAGACTTTAAGTTTTTCTAATTCTGCTCCTGATTTCTAACGGCTTTTTCAGTAGACAGAAACTTAGTTTGTCACTTAGTTTCTGGCCTTGGATGTTAAAGGCTTAATAGGCTTTTTATTGCTGAATATCACATCTGTTTTAAGAAAACTGTGTGTAGCGTGTCTGTGTGTTGTGAGTCAGTGTGTGCTCTAGATTTCCAGAAATTGCTTCGTAATAGTCTGTGTTACCTGAGGATTTAAATTAATTAAACTTAATTTGATAATCACTGATTAGTAAAGTACCTTGTGCACTTTGTGGAATGAAAGTCTGAATACAGACAATCTGGCCAAGTTTGTACTTGCTGCTATTTATGTGTGTAGAAGATGGCTGCCGCATGTGTCTTGTTTGTTCGGCACGTCCAAAAATTTCCCGTGATACTATAACTGCATAAGTAGTCAGGGCAGTGGATGAAACTAAATCCGAGTATAAAATCCGAGTCATCTACTACAGTAGCCAGTTTTTGAGTATTAACACTAACTGAATTCCATATTACAGTTAGTGCCCGTGTCTAAAATCCTCTCGTTTAACCTTCAAACATACAAAAAACTTTGATTTACGCATCAAATGTCTGGATAATGTAGACCAGTCAATACTTTTGAATGTAAAGGCATTGTATTTGAGCCAGCGCTACCCTGTTAAACAACAGTTACCAACCAGACAGGGTAAAACTAACGCGTATCGCGTATAATGTGTAGCCGGTCAGCCGCATCTTTTCGAACTTCTGCTGCTCATGCTGCGTCACAGAGCAGCGTAACACACTCGAAGGAAAGTGCTATGTGCTCTCTTCCACATACACGATCTCAAGGATGCCCATAGTTGGCGAGTGTTGCTGTGATTGACAGTCAAGAAGAAGAAAGCCTTTATTTGTCACATGTTGTATATATTATACTATCGGAGCGTACAGCGTCCCTCCCACCCAGGCATCATGGCCACTTTTTCTCTTTTGAGTCTTGTGGCATTGTCGGGATTCAACGATGATCTCCTGACGTCAGGATGAGTGTTTTTCTGTTATGCTTCTCGGGAGCCCTTGTGACAGTGCAGTGTAGTAAAGAGCAACTATTTAGAGTCTGTTTTTAATGTCTCCATTCAGCTGCTCAGTGTGTCCTAGAATAGCATGACTTTGGTAAACATTTTACAGGTAGACACAGAAGCTGTTTGGAAAAGGTTGTTGTGCATCTGATGTGCCAGATATTATAGCTTATTGCCTTTAATTATCCAGATGTACATAAGGTACACAGGTGAGTAATGTAAACACTTGCGTTGCCACTGCATGTGCACAAATAGTCACGCTTTAAGTATAACTGCAGCCTGTGTGTGTGTGTTATGATGTTCAGTGCTGAACTTAGCTCTTGTGAGACTTCTTTAGAACAATATGAGGAACTGATTTTCCTTTTGGAATGAGTTTGGCACTTATTTTTGGCATTTATGTTTGGTCTTGACCTTTTATACCAGTGACAGTGGACATTTGAAATTCAGTTTCATGGTTTCAGGAATGGCAGAGCTATAGGGCATTGGGGGAAATGAAAGTGAACTCATAATAAAGTTCTCTTTGGAGGTGTTTTAGAGGCTCTGTGCTGTCCTGTATTCATTTCCTCTGTGTACTCTACTCACTTCTTAGTTTCTGAAAGATTTAAAAAGGAGGTTAGTATCGGAACCCTACTGCATGTGCATATGTTTTGTGAGTTTCTATTTTGTTGTGAGGGCATGCTTTTTGACTGACTGTGTTTTGGCATGTGCGTGCATGCATGCCTTTTTCCTATAGAGTTGATTTACAATTATATATACACTCATGAGCATTTTATTAGGAACACCATTCATGCAAATATCTAATCAGCCGATCATGTGGCAGCAGTGCAATGCATAAAATCAAGCCAATACAGGCCAGCAGCTTCAGGTAACGTTCACATTAACCAACAGAATGGGGGGAAAATGTGATCTCAGTGATTTATTTTTTTTTTTTTCCCATGGCATGATTTATGGTGCCAGGCGGGCTGGTTTGTGTATTTCTATAACTGAGAATCCTGGGATTCTCACACACAAACAGTCTTGAGAGATTATTCAGAATTGTGCAAAAAAGAAAAAACATCCAGTTCTGTGGACTGAAATGCCTTGGTGATGAGAGAGGCCAATGGAGAATGGCCAGGCTCGTTCGAACTGGCAGAATGGCTACAGGAACTCAGATAATCACTCTACAATTGTGGTGAGCAGAAAAGCATCTCAGAATGCACATGTCGAACCCTACCTAAGCCCTGACACTCTATTTTGGGACTGTAATCAACCCTGTGTCGACTAGTCAGATTTTTTTTTCCTCACCACTTAAACAAAATGAATTTTTATCATCAACCTCAGTAGAATAAATGTATTAGCTATTATAACGAATGTCAAAGTGTTACGAATTTTGATAATATTTATGAAAGGGATAACTTTTTCACTTTTTTTGGTTGGATTCAAATTTCTTGTAGATGTGGGTCTTATTTGATTTGGTCAGGAATTTTATATGGTGCTTTGATGGACACTTCTTATTGGTTCTCCTTGAAGTTGTTTTACTTCTTTTGGCTATTTATTATTATTATTTTTTATAGAAACATTTCCCAGTATTTGGTGTACTGCTGTTCCTGCTGCATCACATGGCAGCGCACTCTGAGTAAAGCTCTGTCTGCCCTCTTCCACATACATGAGCTCACAGACATCCACGATTAATGTTACTGTAAACTAATAGTTACTAGCATGTCACACTTTACAGTATGCTTAATGAACCAGTTTCTCTGAAGCCATCATGATCCCGTTCTTATATTTGTGCCCGTTTCTATTGATCTTTGGGATGAAGCAAATGATTTAAAATATTGTATAAATGGTATAAAAAATAAGCATTTTAAAAGAACACAAATGCTTGTGCGATGCACATTGATCTACTTGCTTTAGAAACGAGCGCATTTGGTTCCAGTGGGAGAGGTGGAAGTGATCTGTATTTATTTTTTGTATCAGCACCATGTTGTTTGTAGAGTTTTACAGAGACTTTGTGTTTGTTCATTTGCTGTGCTTGTGTGAGGACAAATCTATAATCCTGTACTTCAGCAAAAATGAAGATTTAAAGATTTTAAAGATTTAATAATCTTATTTTATTTATCTATCTATATATATATATATATATATATATATATATATATATATATATATATATATATATATATATATATATATATTATATAAATAAATAAATTACTTTTTATATTATATGAACACACTGTTCAGAGCTAATGTTTAATCTGTCTATATCAGTATACATTTATATACTTATCAATACTGAAATGCATGTGGGAAAGAAATATTTCAATAATTACAATTTAGTCTATAATGTTTGATTTATGTTCCAGAACAGCTTTTGAAACCTATGGAATGAGGATGAGAGCGGGGCAGGAAATAATACAAAACCGGTGTGATCATTGAGAAACTGGTTACCGTGACAACCCTGCTGTAAACAGACACACACATGGAGGCATGTGAATGAGGGTTTTAAACAGTGATCACAATTTTCTTTTGACCAAATGATATTGTTTATAATTCATTTTAGACAGAATCGCTTATGAGAGAATTGTAACGCATCTAAAATGAGATCTTTTTTTTTTTTTTAAATCCCTATCGATGATAACAATGGCCGCTTTATTGGAGAGTTCGCATAATGTCTGTCTTTGTCTATGCATGTTAATTCCATTAGCACATCTCCATACACACATCTTCAGTTCTAGTTCATCTCTAGCGTGAACAGTCGCCCTTTTATGGCAGTGACGAACAGTTTAGTTTTGAACCCGTTACGCCTTTTTGCACATGTTTTTTGAGTTGGATAAGCATAGCTGCTCACTGTAACGTAAATATGAACGTGGTTTAGATTCGGTTTCTCGACTGTAACCTTCCCCAAAGCCTCATCGAGACGGTGTTCTCAGGGTTATGCTTCTCAGAGTTACCCCTTCAAGGAATTATTTGCCCCTCTGTAATTGAACTCATGCAGTAACTGTGTGAATGAACTTTTTTTTTTTTTTTTTGTAACTTCATCAAGTACAATTTAGTCAAGACGTAATTTATTACAGTAGCTTAAGGTCTACAGAGTCTGCACAGATTACTGATAATTATTTCACAGTTAGAAACTGGAGTGCTACAGAAACGCATCCAGTGTGAATGTGCTAAGGGAGTTGAGAGAACTACAATGCTAATTGAAAGCATTCCTCCTTTAAGGTTGGAGATTTACCTGTTGTTTACCTGTATTTATAATATTTCATTTATAAGGTATGGCTATATCTGGGACAGACCATTCTAAATCCTTTTCTCTCTCTCTCTCTCTCTCTCTCTCTCTCTCTCTCTCTCTCTCTCTCTCTCTCTCTCTCAATCCATCCTTCCACAGAGGGGCCATATGGGATCTTTGCGGGTCGGGATGCCTCTCGTGGTTTGGCTACGTTTTGTCTGGAGAAAGATGCACTACGGGACGAATATGATGATCTGTCAGATCTCAATGCTGTTCAGATGGAGAGCGTCAGAGAATGGGAGATGCAGTTTATGGGTGAGTGAGTGTGTTTGTGTGTTCACATGTATTTAGCCCTTTATGAGAACCAAAACTGATCAGATGTCCTCAGTCACCCCCTCAGTGAAATGGGGTTTTTATAACTTGTATTTTGAAGACTAAAATGGCTAAAACACCACCTTCTGGTTTCTGAGGATAAGGTTGGGATTAGGTTTAGGTTTGGTAATAATTGTGTGTGAACGTGTATGTTACTGTGTGTGTCTTGGGTTAGGAACAGTTCCTTTTCTACCTATTTACTTTTTTAAAAAAAATTAAACTAAGATTAAGCTTGTTCTTTTAAACACTTATTTCTTCTTCTAGTCTGATATCTGGACAGATGTTGTCTAAATCTATTCTGCATGGCTTCCTTTCCTGCTTAAAGTGGCATACGCACATTTCACGCAACACTGAGTTTATTAAGGCAGTTTCAGACTTCAGTCAGTATTTTAGCGCCAGTTAATGCTGGGGAAATTTGACTTTAAGCCAAGTGCGAACAACAAGGCCCATGTGTGCAGGTGTTTGCCATCTTAGCTCACTGTTATTTTCCCTTCATCTTGTTGTGGGCAATGCTTTTTGCCTGGTGTTCAAAATATTTGGAACATGCACAGCTGGTATCTTTTTCTATTCTATTCTTTAACGGACAACCAGAGAGATCAATGAAGATTGATGTTTGTTTGTTTGTTTTTGTTTGCTCGACCTTTGCACCGGTCTGTGAGTAATCCTCCATGACTGACTATGGACTTTATAACATGTTGATAAAAGTTTGTGTGCTTTGTTGTTTCTTCCTCTCATCGCTCGTCTTCTTTCTCGGCAGAAAAATACGACTACGTTGGTCGCCTGTTGAAGCCCGGTGACGAACCATCGGAATACACAGACGAGGAGGACATAAAGGACCATCTGAAACACGACTGATGTGACCAAAGCCTGAGACTCAGACTGCTAGCGTCCAGCCAATTTGCCCCTTGTAGCCCAAACATCACTCTTTAGCCCAACAACTCTAAACTATTGGACAGCTACTAGTCTGTTGGAGTAGATTCCACAGATTATGCACCTCCTCTCCAATATTACATCCCCAGGCAGGAGTGTCTGTACGCCGACAGCAGAAAGTGTTCAGCAACAACAGTGCTACAAAATGGATGGCTCAGATATAGGTCTGTTTGGCGACTTCCTGATTGGAGCATTAAATCTAAACCATACTTGCCTCAAGGTGTCCCTTTGTACCTGCTCCATCCTCCTGTGGTTGTTCATCCTTTCCTCCATTCATCTCATGCTCTGTGTGTATTTTTGTTTTTTCCCAGCTCCAGCACACCTGCTTCAACTCGTCAGCCAAATATTAAGCCCTTCTTGAGCTGAGTAAGGTGTGTTTAAGAAGGGAAAATCAAAAACATTTGAATTTCCGAGGATTAGGATTGAGAACCACCACCTTTTTGCTCTTTACTTCTTTTCTAAATGTCTCTGTCTGCCTCTGTGCGCCATCACAGTCCACCCAAATCTACTGTACTGGAAAAAGGTATTAGTTACCCCTTCACTCCCCCTGCCCCCACCCTTTTCCTGCTTCACTGCAGCCACGGGCCTTGGCTTGGTCTCCTGTTCACCTCTATACACTTGCTCCATAAGCTCTAAGCACGTAACCCTGTATGTTTAAGCAGTCCTGGGTCTTTTAAAAAAATCCTGCACATGTATGTGTATGTGTGTGTGTTTGTGTGTGTGCGCACATGCGCGTGTGTCTTGGTGATGGACCGGAAATGTGAAAGAATGTTAAAATGTATGAAACAATGAAATCCCACATTTTAATTCAATTCTGTTGATGAGTAGCCTTACGCTAATGGAACTGTCCGAGAGAGAGGGGGGTGAAATGGCACGATCCAAAACTGGATCACAGCTGCACTTTTTTTTCTTTTTTTTTCTTTTTTTCTTTTTCCTCTTAACTTCATTTTAAAATAAATTGCAAATTGAGGCATCATCCAATTCGAAGGTCAGATGTTAATACCGTTAACCAATCCGAAAGTTGTGGGTGTGTTCTTTTTCAGCATTTCAGATTTCCCCCTTCCTTTTTTGGGTATGGTATGCACTTTTGGTGCCACGGCTTAATCACAGTGTGATTGTACGCATCGGGTTCAGGTGGATGATGAGGGAAATATTGGGAGTAGAGGGCTCTTGCCAGAATTATTTTATATATATATATATATATATATATATATATATATATATATATATATATATATATATATATATATATATATATATATATATATTAGTTTTCAATGCAAAGGGAAAATCAGCTTTTGGTCACTTAAAATCCTTAAAATATCAGTTTAGCAGTGAGTCCCTTTCAACTCCTTAACAGAAACAATGTGAGTAGGAATTGTGCCTTATTTGTCTTTTTGTTGTTGTTTTTTTTCATCAAAAACAATTTGCGGCAAAAAGAAGTGGAAGGCGAGGAAAACATGACTACATAAATATCTGCCCTTTCTCACATTGTTCTATTGATGGTGTTAAAATACACTCTTACTATATGCCCTTTTTAACTAAAACAATGAAAAGGCATGTTTCAGGCTCAAGATCTTTCCCCATCTCATTGCCACCTTGTACATAGACTTTGCGAAGTATTCAGTGTTACTGCCATGTTGCTGTAGTTAATGGGGCTCTATGTACTACTGTGTTGTATTGGCCATGAATCTGTTCCATCATTCGCTCTCTCTTTATTTTTTCTGCTGATGTTCATTTTAAGTGTGGAAGAAACAGTGTAAGATCTTTTTTTGGAGACTAGGCATGGGTGCTAAGAATTAAACACTTTTTTTATTATTATTTGATTTATTTCTTTTGGGGGGGAGGGGGGTAAGGGTGGGAGGTAAAAAGAAAACAAGTGGTGGATACTGTAAATATGTGTATCATTTTATTGAAGCATGTTCGGCATAACTATGAGCTAATGCTGGTTTCTCCCCACGTCACGTATTTAATTGTTGGGACTCTGTGTGTGAGTGAGCGAGAGGAAGAGCTGTGTCGATGCATAAACAAATAAACAGATTTGGATAATAAAACCACTGTTGTCTCATGTTCACACCATCTCCAGCGTGTCATTCAGCTTTAATGACCTCCACGTTCACAAAGGAGAGGGTGATTGTGTTGTGCTGTGTAAGAGATCATAACATTTACACATTTTATTGGTAGATTTATGACCAGTGTGCAGTTTATTGTACATCATTAGGAAAGGTTTTGTACAGTGATGTTTGAAAGTTTGTGAACTTTGTGTATATATATATATATCTGCATAAATATGACCTAAAACATCATCATATTTTCACACAAGTCCTAAATGTAGATAAAGAAAACCCAGTTAAAACAAAGGAGACAAAATATTATACTTGGTAATTTATATATTGAGGAAAATGATCCAATATTACATATCTGTGAGTGGCAAAAGTATGTGAACCTTTGCTTTCAGTGTCTGGTGTGATGGGCAGCAATGTTCTTTTTGGAGAGCAGTGGCTTTCTCCTTGCAACCTTGCCATGCACACCATTGTTGTTCAGTGTTCTGATTGTGGACTCTTGAATATTAACATTAGCCGATGTGACTGACGCCTTTAGTTGCTTAGAAGTTATCCTGGCTCCCTTGTGGACTATTACATCTTTGTTGGTTGACCACTCCTGGGGAGGGTAACACTGGTCTTGAATTTCTTCCATTTGTATACAATCAGTCTTGACTGTGGATTGGTGGAGTCCAAACTCTTTAGAGATGGTTTTGTGACCTTTTCCAGTTTGATGAGCATCAGCAACTCTTTCTGATGTCCTCAGGAATCTCCTTTGTTCATGCAGTGATACACTTCCACAAACATGTGAAGATCAGACTTTGATAGATCCCTGTTCTTCAAATAAAACAGGGTGCTCACTCACACCTGATTGTCACCCCAATGATTGAAAACACCAGACTCTAATTTCACCTTCAAATTAAACTGCTAATCCTAGAGTTTCACATACTTTTGCTACTCACAGCTGTGGTCAATGGTCTGTACTTATATAGTGCTTTTTTAATCTTAGCGGTTCCAAAGCGCTTTACGCTGGTTCTCATTCACACACACACACACCAGTGGTAGCAGAGCTGCCATGCAAGGCGCTAACTTGCCATTGGGAGCAACTTGGGGTTCAGTGTCTTGCCCATGGACACTTCGTGTATCAGGTATGTGTAGTCATGTGGGCTGGGAATCGAACCAGCAACCCTACGATTAGCGGACAACCGCTTGAGACTCCTTCCATAAATGGTAAATGAATGTCTCCTAACAGAAAGCTATGTGATATTAATTACACATTTTTGTTTGCTAATAATGTTTTTACTCCTTTATTATTATCCTTGGATTATATGGAGTGTCTGCCATTCCAGTCCTTGTGAATGAGTTACTATAAAACCATAATGTGATGGAATGAGTGCATTAATTAACTGTCCTTTAAATTATAGCCGGAACTAATGTCAGAGCTGATCCTATAGAAAATTAATCAAAACCTAGATTCAAGGATTCAAACACACTGTGGTATAATGTTAACATTTAAAAAAAAAAAAAAAAAAACATTCCTGCTTCTAGCTATTATCAAGGGAAAACTCTGATTATGTTTCATAACACCACATTGCAGGGTAAACTAATAAATGCTGTGATTTATGTTAGGCTAAGTATTATATACACATCATTTTGCATATACAGATGATCTAGATGTGATTAGTAACTAGCTTACTAGCAGTTAACTAGTTTACTAAGTTAGCAAATGTTAGTGAACTCAACTCATTTGGGATTGCAGGCTTGTTCATGAAACCAGTTCATGGAACAGCTTTTGCTTTGTAACATGGTGCGTTATCATGCGGGAAGTAGGCAGTAGAAGATGGTAAATTGAGGCCATGAAGGAATGCACATGATCAGCAACGATACTCACATAGGCTGTGGAATTTAAGCGATGATTGATGGTATTAACAGGGTCAAAGTGTGAAAAGAAAACATTCCCCACACCATTACACCACCTCCACCAGCCTGGACTGATGTCACAAGGCAGACTGGGTGAATGGATTCATTCTGTTGATGCCAAATTCTGACCCTACCATCTGTGTACCTCAGCACAAATCGAGGTTCATCAGACCAGGCTACGTTTTTCCAGTCTTCATCTGTCCAGTTTTGCCGAGCCTGTCCCCACTGCATCCTCAGCTTTCTGTTCTTGGCTGACAGAAGTGGAACCCGACGTAGTCTTCTGCTGTTGTAGCCCATCCGCCTCAGGGTTCGACATGCTGTGCATCCTGAGATGCTTTTCTGCTCACCACAATTGTACAGAGTGATTATCTGAGTTCCTGTAGCCATTCTGCCAGTTCGAACGAGCCTGGCCATTCTCCACTGACCTCTCTCATCACCAAGGCATTTCAGTCCACAGAACTGGGTCTCACTGGATGTTTATTTATTGCACAATTCTGAGTAAACTCTCAAGACTATTGTGAACATCCCAGGAGATCAGCAGTAATAGAAATACTCAAACCAGACCACCTGGCACCATCAATCATGCTACAGGCAAATTCACAGAGATCACATTTCTTCCCATTTTATAGTTGATGTGAGGATGACCTGAAGCTGCGAGCCTGTATCTTCATGATTTTATACATTGAACTGCTGCCACTTTATTACATTACATTTACAGCACTTTACAGATGCCCTTATCCAGAGACCGACTTGCATTAATTTCATTTTTATACAACTGAGTAGTTAAGGGTTAAGGGCCTTGCTTAAGGGCCTAGCAGTGGCAGCTTGGCAGTGCTGAGATTTGAACTCACAACCTTCCGAGCAGTAGTTCAACATCTGAGTCCAACCACTGCCCCAGATAATACTGTAGCATAGATAGAATAGATAATTGCATGAATGAGCAGGTGTACAGGTGTTCCTAATGAAGTGCTCACTGAGTGTATATATAAAATTATAAGCGATTTGCTTGCACTGTGTGCTGTGGTTGTTATTAATATTACACACAAACACTCACATTGTTTAAAAAAAAATCCAAATATATTTTTTAAAAGGTGAAATACAGCCTCGCTTCGAAATATTTTATAAAAGTCGAAGTAACTATGAAAAGTCACTAATTTGCCAAATGGGACACACTGACAAGGAGGGCGAGGGGGCGTTCCCTAATTTGCATATTATACATATTCATTCATCTTTCTTCATTAAACATTATTAAGCAACGTATCATATCTACGTATATTAGTTTAATAGTTAAAAATGACGTTCGTGGGTCTTGTAAGATGGCGACGGGACTTCTAGTTCTTCCTCAAGGGGAAATGGCGAGGGGAAGTCACTGAGAAAAGCGCCGAAAACTTGAGCATTTTTACCCACGAAGAAAAGGAATTATTGTCAAAGTGGTGTTTGTGCGCCATCTGCTGGTGACTTTACAAACATCAAGTTCATCTAACGGTGTAGCAGTGGTGTTTGGTTGGACGGCCATTGGAAGAGGTTTGTTCCTCCTTGGTCGTGTTTTATGTTTTTAAATGCTCTAGTTTTAGGAGTTTGGTTGATATTTTGCAGTTTATAATCGGAGCAAATCAAGAACAAACCAGGATTGAACACTCCGCTCAGCCTTTTGTGTTGTTTGGTAAGTGAAATACCACCAGACTGATTCTTATGTTCGACCAAAATGTTTGTTTTAGCGTTATTGGAATCGCATAGACACAAACAACACATCAAAGCACCGAATATATACTGAACGATAGGTTTATGATTGTCCGGCTCTGATTGTCAGTGTGAAGGTTGGGCATGTTGACAGATTAAACAGCTGTTCTCATAAAACATCTGTCCATGACAGCTATTAAATGCAGCACAGAGGTCGATTTAATCACGCTGGCAAGTCATGTGAGACAAATCCATTTTCTCCCTGACTTTACAGACACGATTAACTAGTGTTGGGTCCGAGTCGAGACCAAGTCCTTAACCGATCGAGTCCGAGTCCAAAAGGGGCTGAGTTGGACTTAAGTCTGAGTCGAGTCCAGAAAGTAATTACAATTGTAAACTCAACAATGAGCTGTTAACTTAATATTTTAACCTTCACAAACCAATGGCAACATAAATGTAACAACAACAACAAAAAAAAAACACTGTTACATCTTGCCATTGCCATTTAATATTTTTTTTTTCATGTCATCAGCACCTCAACTAGTTTCTATATCAAAAAGTGATTTTAAAGAAAAAAAAGGGATATAGAGGTATATGTAGAACTTTTATTCTATTACAAGTGTTTGAAAATACAAATGAACCTGTTTAGTTATTGTATCACACTATGAATAGAGTTACATTTAGCAGCATGTCATACAGTAACAACAAGCTCTGTTCTAAAAAAAAAAAATTCCTAAAATAAAAAAAAAAAATAGCCGGGTTTATGATATTTTACTACATTAAGAAGTACATTTAACATTTTACGTGAAATTCAAGACTGGAATCACCAAATGCTAATGTTTAGGGCTGGGCGATATGACTCCAATCTTATTTCACGATAATGATACGTTTTCTCAGGTAGGTCTATCAGTAGTGTTCAAGTAAGAAATACTATGGAAATTGAATGAAGCAATTAAATGTCAAATAAAATAGACGTCACTGCATGCCATATACTGTGATTCTTATTACATTTACTGAAGTTATTCAGTCAAATGAGTGAGTGAGTGAGTGAGTGATTTTCACTTTGTCTTTTGTTGTTTGATTAACATTAATGACACAGACAGCAGCAGGTTTATTAGACTGCTGTCACTTTAAGACCTAATGCACAGATCCAATATACTGTATTGACACACCTCCTATTTCCCCTCCTACTGTTTACATTCACTTAAGACATAACCGACTGTGTTTGCATGAATACTCGGCCAGACCTGCATTTTGACATGATGTGTGTGTATTTATTTGACCGTTCATGCATAATAAGTAGCTAAAGAGAACTCAGTTGGGTGCTAGCATGATGAGGCACTTTCCTGTGCGTGCGTACAGAAAGCCTCTGGTCAGGCAGGGAGACATTAATTCATTTCTTGTTATCTTAATTTTATGTCCTTATTTAATTTTATCTTTCTTTTCATGTTACACATAAAAAATTTCCAAGTCCAAATTGTCCGAGTCCGTGTCAAGTTCGAGTTCATTCTTAATTGAACCTGGTCCGGGATCGAGTACCCCAACTCTACGATTAACACACAGTTACAGACAGGGGACATTTTCTAGGCTATGTATGCTCCATTGAAACATTTAAAATAACATTAATGTGTTAATGTGAACATCTAGAGTTCTTTTTTAAAAAATGGGGTAAAGCTGTTTCATACTATCATCCTCTAATTTCATTATATTTCATCTGGAACTGTGACTATACATGTAGTGTACCTATTTATTTATTTTTTAAATCCAGAAGTATTGTGGATTTGAACAGTTATTTAATTTTGCCTCTGTACACCACCACAGTGGATTGGAAATGAAGCAATCAAGATGTTCCCTCCATTTTTACAGGCTCAAAAGTAATTGGACAATTGGCTGATAAGTAGTTTCATGGCCAGACCTTTTACCTTAAAGTCTTAATTTGTCATGAAATAATGAGGAAACAGGACACACCTGGCCTTAAAACTACTTAGCAGTCAATTGTACATTTACTTTCAAGTCTGTGAAAATGAAGAACAAATGGCTGTGATTCCTAAATGGTTAATGCAATATTTTTGTTATACCCCTTGAATTAAAGTGGAAAGTCTACACTTCAATCGCATCTTGATTGCTTCATTTCGAATCTAGTGTGGTGGTGTACATCAAAAACTTTTACTCTCCAAATACTTATGGACCTGACTGTATCTATCCACAATACTTCTGGATTTAAAAATAAATAAATAAATAATAGGTACACTACATGTATATTGACAGTTCCAGATGAAATATAATGAAATGAGAGGAAGATAGTATTAGAATGTGACCAAGATACTCTTAGTTAAGTAAGGAATAAAACCCTTGGGGCTTGCTTTCATGGGAAAATAATCAGTTACAGTGGTGTGACGTAGCCTGACATGAAGCGGAGTTACTGTTACAACCCAAAGTTGGTTTTCCTATAGAGGTACGTACGTCCTCTTAAAACACAGCAATTTACCATTTCTAATTGATTTCTCAGTGATATGTTGTACAATTTAACCATTTATAGTTACATTTATTGTTGGGGAATGTCTTGGGAAACAAGTTAGTTCACCTGTGTTATCGGAGCTATAAACAGTCATTCCCTCACTAGCCTCTTTTTCTTCTCTCTCTTGAAGTTAATAAGACTAAATAATTCAGCTAGATGTGTTCCTGAAAAACCTGAAAGCACAAAATCCTCTGTCTCCAAGGTTTTATTATGGTGGAAAACCTGTTGATCTAATTTATTTTAGTAGTGGCTGACAAAATCTGCATACTCTGTACTGTACCTCCTAAAATATAACAACAAATAAAAAGCTGGCTTCAATAAGACTTTGCATATAGCACAAAAATATTGTCGATAGAGCATCATATGCACATCTATAATCTCTAACCTTACTACTTGGTGTAAACTGTGGCTTTGCAAAGCCCTATTTGGAGCTTGAAGTCATTTTAAAGAGATGCTATTTCATTATATATATTTTCCTGTTTATTGCTAATTTATAACATACATGCAACATCTGAACTGATCTAATTCGACATTATTAGGCTGTGAGTTTTAGATCACAAACCTTTTCATACACAAAGACTACTTTAGGTGTTTAAGTACTTGAGCTCTTACTGTGCAAGTGACCAGTGAGTTTAAATCAAAGAACTGATCCTTTAGCCAGACCCTTAATCCTCATTTGCTTTGCTATACATTTGGATTGCTGATCTGCTGATTGGATAATTCTACCTGGACCGTGACATTAACTTATTTTTGTTCTCTTCTCCATTTCACCAGGAGTTTCCACCATGGCTGAGCATCTATCTCAAAGTGAACTAGACTACCCTTTCAAATTACTGGAGTACTTCAATGGCTTCAGAATTTCCAAGGTTGGAGTCGGGTGTCTTTTCTATCCTCAGAACTTTTGCTCGTTAGTGAATAGATCTCAGCACCCTGCTGCTCCCTCTCTCAACAAATCATTACTTATCTAGAATGGTTTTGTTCCATGCCAGTCAGTTGGCACTGTGGCCTCCTTTCTGTTTGGCTGCAGGGGATTCAGTTGACCATGACTAATAGCATTGAATAAGTCTTTGTTTAGTTTCTGAACCATTTCTGTGGTTTGCCTGATGCCAGTACTAAGCAGACCTCTGAGGTGGATGGGTGGATTATTGATTTCCTTTATTATTGAAAAATGGGACATGGGGTCAGGGAACCTAATTTAAAAAAATTGTTACAATTGGCAAGTTGATGAGGCATAAGAGGAATAAAACACTTCGGGACGTGCCGTTATTGTAAAATACTTCGCGTTGGTCCACATCACACTAACGCATTGCTGATTATTTCCCTATAACATCACACCCCTTACTTAAACATTATATGTGCTGCATGCCTTTCTTGAACGTTTCAATCTGACTCTTCTCAGAGAATTGTGATTTCAGTAAGCATTGGTAAGTGTGCTGGTCCTTCCATCGCAAGTAGTTTGGAGTCATTGACAATCAAACTTTAATTGAGCATTTTAAAACCAAGGCAAGGTATCTCCTTGGGCAAGACACTGCACCCCAAGTTGCTCCCGATGGCAAGCTAGCGCCTTTCATGGCAGCTCTGCTACCGTTGGTGTGTGAGTGCGTGTGTGAATTGGTGAATGAGAACCAGTGTAAAGTGCTTTGGAACCGCTAAGGTTCAAAAAGCGCTATATAAGTGCAGACCATTTACCATCTCCTAACTTTTGACAGACAGCATATGTTCTAGCGCGTTATAACCTTCAAAACGTTGAAGTTCTTTGCACAAATTCTTTACTGCTTTAGGAATATTAATCCATTTTTCGATTGTTAAGCATTGCAAATGTCAGTTTAAATTTGCTTCATTGTCAACACTGCAAAACAGTATTTGACACTGAATTAAATATTTTTTTGTCTAAATATTGGCCACCATTCAATCAGGATTTCTACCCACATCTTTTCATTTTATTGAAAAGGAACCTTCTTCCTCCGCAGGTGATCTTTTCAGCATGTGAGCAGGGTGTGTTCGACTTGCTTCTGCAATCCCAGAAGCCCCTGAGTGCAGCTGAGGTAGCACGAGAACTCGGCACCAGTGAGGATGGCATGGAGCGGCTCCTCGATGCGCTTGTGGGTGTTGAGGTCTTGGAGGTGGAGCTAACACAGGGCACAGGTACGTGTACTTCAAGAGAAAGTAACACAGTACATAGGTGTGTCTACTGTAGGTGTAGCTAACACAAGTTGGAGCTGGGAAGTTTATTTCAAACAGAAAAGACATCAAAGAGAGGTGAGCTTACGAGAACATTAAAAACAAAAATGTTAATGAACGTTAATGACTGACAATTGTCCATATACAAATGCTTCCTGTTTAGGCAGACCTCCCTCAATAAGGATCCTTACACTGAAAAGTATACTGTACTTAGATGTGGGCTAAAAAGAAGTTTGAATGAATTAGGGTTTAATTCCTGTTTATTTCAGCTCTGAGAAACTCGTCAGGCTTCGTGATGAATCTCTGAGAATTGGTGATTAATATTTCAGTAGACCCATCCTCTCCCTTTTAGACTTTATAAATAATTCAAGATTGATTCCTGAATAATTGACTCAAAGGTCATTTATAAATCCAAAATAGATGATAAACATTGTGATGGTTTATTTTTTATTATATATGTATATACACACCAACTGCATCCTACTGCATGTATGTACACTATATGGCCATGTAGTAATACAAGGACTGTATATGGACAACTGACCAATCAGATTTACTTATATATATATATATATATATATATATATATATATATATATATATATATATATATATATATATATATATATGTATATATATATATATAGTGTGCGTATATGTGTGTGTGTGTATATATATATATATATATATATATATATATATATATATATAAAGGACAAAATAAAGCTTATAATATTATATATATATATATATATATATATATATATATATATATATATATATATACATATATATAATATTATAAGCTTTATTTTGTCCTTTCTTCTCTTGTAGCCTATTACAGCAGTACTGATGTTGCTAATCTGTATCTGGCCAAGAACAGCGCTAAATCTTTATATGACATGATCATCTACCAGTCCCAGACCATCTACCCTCTCTGGAACAACTTGGGAGATGCGGTCAGGTAAGACATTCTAGTAAAAATAGGTGTACTGTATATTATGTAGTGACTCTAATTGTAAAATTGCTCTTAGACAAGTGTGCACCATGGGAAGAAAACGACCAGCTTGATGTAACAGTCCATCAGCTCAGTAACTGTAGCGCTACCGTTCAAGACAGTCACACTTTTTATAAGCTGGTCTCAGTAAATCATTTACCATATGTGCCTCAGGTGCCTGCTTTTACAATCCTACCTCTTCAAATGGAATTGCAAAAGTGCTTAAAACTTCTCTGATGTAGGTTTGATTCTCAGCTATACCATGTGACCTCTACGGCAAAAGATCATTGAAAAACCAGTTGAGTTCGCTCTAGGATGAAAGGCTGGTGAGGTCTTTGTACACTGTTATATAAACAATACTGAGCAAATCTATGTATCCGAGTCAAAGTGGATCCCGAGAATATTACGCACAAGGCAGGAGACACTCACACTCTCGCTCACAGTCTCACTCACACCTATGAGCAATTTTGCATCCACAGTCTGCCTACCAGCATGTTTTGTGAGATGAAAGGAAACAGGAGAACCTATAAGAAACATGTGCAAACACTAGGAGAACATGCAAAACTACACACAGACAGTAACCTGACCTCAGACTAGAACTGGGAACCCTGGAGCTGAGAGGTTCCGATATCAGAGATGCCTTACTTTTTTTATTCTGAGAAAAATCTATTTACTGTGGCACTTTCCAGAGTCCCCGGTTCGTCCTGGCCTCAGGTTACTGTCTTCTCAGAGTGTCACATGTTCTCCCTGTGTCCTTGTGGGTTTACTCCAGGTTCTCTGGTTTCTTCCCACCTCCAAAAACCATGCTGGAACATGAAATTGCTATGATAAATTGCCCCTAGGTGTGAATGAGTGTGTGAATGTTTATGTTTGTGTTCTCAGAATAGGCACTGGATTCACCAGTGGTTATTACGAATAAACAATGAATAGATATCAGCCTCCACTTACCACAATCCAGCTTTTAAATTGTCTGAACTACTAGCCAAGCAGTGCCATTGCTTTGACATTATTGTTGGTTTGCTGGTCCATGTCCAGAGTGGGGGAAAAAAGCTTCAAATAGAGTAATCCTACTGCATGTATGTACACTATATGGCCATGTAGTAGTCCAAGTACTGTATATGGACAACTGACCAATCACACCCATATGTGTTTGTTGAACATCCTGTTCCAGGTGTAGTGCCAACTTTGCTCTTATCATAACCTTTGTTTTTCTGGGAAGGCGTTCCACTAGATTTTGGAGCATGGGTGTGGAGATTTATCCATTCAGCCGCAAGAGCATTAGTGAGATCAGGCACTGATGTTGATTGAGGAGGCCTGGGTCATCCCAAAGGTGTTCGGGTGGGGTTGAGGTCAGAGATCTGTGCGGGATACTACAGTTCTTCCACACCAACCTTGGCAAACCATGTCTTCATGGAGCTCGCTTTGTGCAAAGGGGCATTGTAACGCTGGAACATGTTTGGGCCTCTTTGTTCCAGTGAAGGGAAATCTTAATGCTACAACAACCAAAGACATCATATACAATTCTGTGCTTCCAACTTTGTTTCAAAAGTTTTGGAAGGCCTAAATATGGCTGTGATGATCCGGTGTCTACGAACGTTTGGTCATATAGTATATATAGAGTTATGAAATAGCTAAAGTTTGGGAGAAAGACCACACTTAAAGCTCTACCTTCTTCCGAGTTAACTTTCTATAAATTTCCATCTCTCACTTTCTGCAACCACCACCGTCTCATCTGCTGCCTTCTATTCAACAACCCCTACGTGATGGCCTTCAGTGGAGGGTCTGGTCTTGTCTAACGCAAAGTAGGAGCTGCTCAAGTTCTCGTTTACAGTTGCAAAATAACCCTCATTAGGATGTGGTCTGTACTCGATGTTAAGCAAGCAGTAATGTCAATCACTCCTAGCTTCATAACATTTGTCACAAAACACTTTAGACATTGCAGTCTTTCTAAATCTGGAGGAATTAATAATTCTGAAAGAAAAACTGTAGGTCAAGCTTAATAAGTTTAAATATCAGGTTGCTGTTTTAAACTTCACAGGGAAGGAAAGAACCAAAATGAAAAAACCTTTGGTCTCTCATCGGAAGACATCTTCTCAGCTATATACAGGTGAGATTATGACTCCCTCTCACAAGTAACATGCTCATGCACTGCTGTGTTTCTTACATACTGTGTGAGCTACCCATTCCTGTTTTCACACAATGCATGACTAACTACAGCCTTTCTAAAAATGACATTCACAGTAGCATGTCGCTTTCCTGGTAGCAGACAACATTTAAAATAAAGAGGCCACTCAACAAAACACAGCAAAGGTCATACCTAAGTCTGTCGTATAATGAGCGCTTTAGAGAAGCAAATGGAAGGTCAAATCAGGGAGCATATACTACCGGTCAAAAATTTAGACACACATTCTTTATTTCTATTTTTTTTTCTCCACATTTTAGAATAATAATAAAGTCATCAAAACTCTGGAGTAACACAAATGGAACTATGGGAATTATGTTGTGATAAAAAAAAACAAATAAATCAAAATACTGTAATATTTTAGCATCTTCAAAGTAGACACCCTTTTTGCCTAAAGTTTCCAGAAATGTATTCTTGACATTTTTCTCAACCGATTTCTTGAGGAATTTCCCTGAGATGCTTTTAAATCCGTATTAAAGGAGTTCCCAACCTACGCTGGACTCTTATCGGCTGCTTTTCATAATATTTCACTCCAAGTCACCCGTTTAAATTTTTAATTTTTTTTTGTAAATAAAATATTAGTTATCTAATGAAAGAAATGAATATGTTGGCACAATTGTATTTCTGTCCACAACACCGATTTTGAGCATTTAATCATACACCTTCAGATCAAAACATTTCAGTGACGTGTCCACAGACTTTTGACTGGTCGTGTATATAGGATGTCCCTTAAGTCCAGCGTCATCGAGTTAATGTTTGTTTTCATATTTTTACAGACCATGATGTAGCTGAGCAAGGAAGAACGAATCCAAATAATTCTACTGTTTTGAGAATAATGGTAGACATATTGAACAAGTTATAAAATAACTTAAACAAATAGAAACTTTCAAAATAAATAAAACTTTTATTTAGCCTTGTTTTTTCTCCTTTGATGAGAATTTATGAGATATTCTGTATATTAAGGGTGAAAATAGAGCGAGTTTAATGAATTTTTTCACTCAGCCAGAATTGTCTCAGTGAGCAATGACAAATTTGTGGTCAGTTTGGTGTCAAATACTGTATACCAAACATGTCTTGCTGACTGACTAGATATGTGGTAGTAGCAAAATGCCATCCATGGGGCATCTAATGATGTATCATGTGCGTGTGAATCGGCGTCAGTGGCTTTAGGTGAAAGTTGAGAGCTGACTCACATGTAATTTAATCAAAATCCTTGCATGGAAGGCTGGTTTCAACATTTGTGCCGTTCATTAGTGTAAAAATGATGAGATGTGTGTATGAGGCAATAAGACAGGGAGGATCCTTATACTGCTCTGCTGCTTGTTGATGTAGTCAAGTGTATTAAGGGATGTGATCAGATATCATAAAACACAAATGAAAGTTTCACACAGCAGCACAATGACATTAATGCTTATTATATTTGTGAATGCACATTTGTTTTTGATTTTATAATTTAACAACTAGTTCAATAGATTTTATACAATGGGGTATTTGAGGCCAATGTTCCTCCTTTTTGCATATCGGATCCTTTTAATATAGATAAAATGCTCAAGTAGGTGGAAGGGTATATTTAGTGTTTTCTGTATTTGTATGTGTGTTTGTATCAGTCTTCATTATTTTATTTGAAATCATGAGGCCTGTAGGTTGGAGGTCATGTTATTTCAGAAAGCTGGGTTTCCTGATGGAGTATTATCATTTTAGTAGCTGCTTTAGTACAGTAAATATTATAATGTAACATAAACTCAGCGAATCCTTGAGTGATATCAAGAGTAACTATAGCACCAGTTTGGAAATACCCAGTGTTGTGGAAGCAGATACAACAAACAACGCTGACATGAATGCACTTGCTAATATGGCTGGGAAATCATCATCATCATCATCATCATACTATGAATACTACAGCTCCAATAAGAGCATATATATCAGGTTTAGTTTAGACAAGCGTGTGTTATTGATTTTATTTTCCATTTATTTATTTTTATTATTGTGTGGTTGCTTTGGCAACAAAATTTGATGTCTGCCCAGGATGATAATGAAACTGCTACAGTATCAAGGGATTTTTTGCTGCAAAAATCCATTCAAGAGCCTCCATCACAGCAGCACACCAGCTTTAGGACACAGACAGTGACTGATTTTGAGAGAGAGTGAGCGAGAGATGTCTTGTTATCTGAAGTGGCACTCTGTGTGTTTGTGTGTATGTGTGTATACGCGTGTGTGTATGTGTATTCCGCTTGTTATTTTAGGAGGGTGAGTGCATCTCTTTTGCTGGTCTGTGCACTGAGACAGAAAATTTGAGGCTCTGGCCCTCATCCATCTCCTCTCCCTGTCCTCAGATACCTCACATATCACTGTGTGTGTGTGAATCTGTACTCTCTGTGTGAATCTATAAATGCTAATATTTTCTTAAATTCAGAATTTAATCAGGCCATTTAAACAGATGTGTGTGCATCTGTAAAGAAAGAAGGCATTGCTTAACATACTGGTGTGTGTGTGAGAGAGAGAGAGAGAGAGAGAGAGAGAGAGAGAAAGAGAGAGAGAGACACACACACATTGCACCAGTTTATATACAGTACTTAAATGTTTCTATATATTGCAGGTCAGAGGAAGAGATGTTAAAGTTTATGGGTTTGATGAACTCATCATGGGTCATTGATGGCCATGACGTAGTAAATGCTTTTGACCTGTCCAGATTTAAGTCCATAGTGGATGTTGGAGGTGTGTATACTTCGATGTGCTTTCACACAAATACCCACATATTAGTAAGTTAGAAAAGTCTGTGTTAACTACCAGTAACTTTATTTATTTATTTATTTATTTATTTATTTATTTTTAAATATCAGAGCATATGCATGGTGTTGCATTGTTGAGTTATATTTGTATCTGAATGCATCTGAATATCTTGTTAGACATAATTATTGCTATATATATTACTTTATAAGTCAGAGTCACTACAATAAATTTGTTCAGTAAAATTAAAGAAATTGTACGAATTTAATTTCAACAAATCCCTTCCCCCAAAGAGTGTTTTTAAATAACAATGTTCTCAATTCCCTATCTTTTTTCTCCTTAATGAAGTAAATGTCCCTGTTTCCTGGTTAATCTGTTCACAGGTTGTTCAGGTGCCTTGGCCCGTGAATTAGCTAAGGCCTACCCTGCTTCCACATTGACTGTCCTGGACTTGCCAGAAGTCATCCAAACAGCCCAGAAGCACTTCTCTCAAAGTGATGACACCATCAAGTTTCTTGAAGGTCAGCTTTTGTATTCTGTACGTTAGAACAGTATATGTACAGTATATACAGTCATGTGAAAAAAAGTAACCCTCCAAGCAAACATTCGATCGTCTTTGAAAACTAGAATCAGGTGTTCAGGGTTGGGTGCCAGTGATTAGAACCTGCTTAGGGAGTGCAGGTGGAACCTGTCTTATTTCTACCCCTCTCATATCTAGTGTCTGGAGTTCCATTTCTTATTGAGGTGTGTGGTGTCATCATGCCAAGATCTACATAGTTCTATAAGGCCTTCAGAAAAAAGCTTGTGGATGCCTATGAGTCTGGCGAGGGATTTAAAAAGATCTCCAAATTATTTGAAATACATCATTCCACTGTAAGGAAAATCATCTACAAATGGTGCAGATTTCAAATGACTGCCAGTTAGTCCAGGACTGGCCGTCCCAGCAAATTCAGCCCAAGAGCAGACCGTCTCATGCAAAAAATAGGTTTCCAAGAACCCCAAAATTTCATCACAGGATCTGCTAGTAAGTCTTGCAACTGTTGGTGTTAAAGTGCATGCGTCTACAATCAGAAAGAGATTACACAAATTTGACCTGCATGGGAGGCGTGACAGGAAAAGCCTTTGCAAGACTACAGTTTGCCAATGAGCATATAGGCAAAGAATAATGTGCTCTAGACAGATGAATCAAAGGTAGAGTCGTTTGGTCACAGTAACAGCAGACATGTTTGGCGCAGACCTAAGACAGCTTTTCAGGAGAAGCACCTCATACCAACTGTGAAGCATGGTGGTGGAAATGTTATAGTTTGAGGTTGCTTTGCTGCCTCACGGACTGGACAGCTTGCATTCATTGATTCAACTGTGAGTTTTGCATTATATCAAAGCGTGCTTGAAGATAATGTGAGGCCATCTGTCCGAAAGTTGAAGTTGAACTGAAAATGGATCTTTCAACAGGATAATGAACCTAAGCACACTAGCAAATCCACCAAGGAATGGTTCAGAAAGAAGAAATGAAGGGTTATGGACTGGCCTAGTCAAAGTTCAGATTTGAATCCCATTGAAATGTTTTGGGGGATTTGAAACGGGCAGTACATGTAAGAAAACCCTCAAATATCTTGCAACTGAAAGAAAATTGAAAGAGTGGTCAAAAATACCAGCAAGCCTGGTGGACAATTACACCTTCAAGATGTTATTTCTGCTAAAGGGGGCAATACCAGCTTCTGAGGCCAAGGGTGTAATTACTTTTTCCACAGAAGAATCTATTCATATTTCTGTTGAATAAATGATTGAAAAAGCTATTGTTCCAGTATATCACTTTTATTAATAGGCACTGTTTCAAAGATGATCAAATGTTTGCTTGTCCAAATATGTCAAAAAAGCCTACAATTTCCATGGGGTGTACTTATTTTTCACATGACTGTTATAATAATAAGAAGAAGAAGAAGAATGCAATCCACGTACAGTATATTTTACTTTAGGACAATGTACATACATTTAAAAAATATATTGAAAAAAAAGCAGGTACCAAAAAATAGTGAAAAGAAGAAAGGAACATGTATGTCTTAAGACTTTAAAAATGGGGGGAGGGATGGTGTAGTCATGAAGGTCCTGCAGGATGGCAGATTGGACTTTGGAGGCTATGGCACTGCCCCATTAATTTCAGTCTGGTCTTGTGTAAAACCAGCAAACCAGAATTGGTGGATCTCAAACTCCAAGCACTGCCAAAAGTAATTGTACATTTGGCTGCTCAGCTGTTCCAAGGCCTACAGTTGGTTTTAAGTGTGGCATTTGCATTTGAAATCTGCTACTGTTAACTCGCAATAAAAATCAATAAAAAGTCCAAATATTAGGTGTGTCCAAATCGACTGTTTGGCATATTCTTTAAAAGAAAGAATGCATTGGTGAGTTCAGGAATACCAAAAGTCCCGGGAGACCACAGAAAACAACTATAGTACATAACCGAAGAATTCTTTCCCTGGTGAAGAACAAGCCCCTTCACAACAGTTGGACAGATCAAGAACACCCATCATCAGTCAAGTGAAGACTTCACCAGAGTAAATACATTATCACAAGATTTAAACCACTGGTAAGCCTCAAAAACAGGAAACCCAGATTAGAGTTTGCCAGAAATATCTAAAAAGCCTGTACAGTTCAAGAACAGCATCCTATGGACAGATGAAACAACTTGAATAGAGAAGGGAAACAGGAACTGAAGACAGCTGCAGTAAAAGGCCTGGAAGAGCATCACCAGGGAAGAAACCATGTGTCTAGTAATGTCTATGGGTTCTAGACTTCATGCAGACATAATTATCATATTCATTATTTAATTTCAACTCCAATATACTGTGGTAGACAGCAAAAATAACAACAACAGCAACGTCATCAATGTCCAAATATTTATGTACCTGACTGTATGCATGTATTTTTCTTTTTGAACTCCTAGGGGAATTTTAGGCACTAACAAAGAGCACATTAAATACACAAAGTAAATACAGATACACAAACTCACGCAGTGCACAAAGAAGACAACGTGCAGAAACACAACATTGATAAAACGTTCACATTCGGTTTATGTGGGAAGTGAGGCTTTAGTTTTAATGTGAAGGAAGATTCCCATGTAGCAAAGACATTAATAAGTGCTAAATTAAGCAACACATTGTGTTTTGCATGTGGGTAATTATTGTATAATTATATAATTATATCCTTTTGTTTGTTTTGCAAATACAGTATGTTCACAGTGGAACAGTAGTGTAATCCACAGAACCTTTTTTTTTTTCTCTTTTCTTTTGCTGTTTAAATAATTGTTTACACTGTTAAGGATCATTTGTTGGGTGCATTTTAATCTAATGTTTAAACAGTCTTTAAGCTGATTCACATTGTGTGTGTGTGTGTGTGTGTGTGTGTGTGTGTGTGTATATATATATATATATATATATATATATATATAGGGGACTTTTTTAAGGAAGACCTCCCTGCTGCTGATCTGTATGTCCTAGCAAGGATCATCCATGACTGGAAGGAGGAGAAAAGTCTGATGCTGCTGAGGAAGATTCACGCAGCCTGTAATTCAGGTGCGCACAGGAGAGCTGCATCAATGTTAACTTGCTAGTCATTGGCTTGAAGATGTTAGTTTCATGAGCATTATTGTGGATTACTGACCTGTTATCACTTTTGCACTGAGTAGAGCAAAGCTTAATTACAGTTAGAGTACAGTTAGATTAAAGGAATAGTTTAGTGAAAAAATCAATTTACATTCTTCAACTTAACCCGAATCTTTTGCTGTTTTAATTTTGCAAAGGAGCATGTAAATGTTTCAAACCTATCTTGTGATTTCACATGAGTTTTATAAGCCGTTTAATTTTGAAATAAACAATGTCGTAAAATAGCATTTAGAGTCTGTTCGGAAGTGGAGCTATCTTATCATCCGCATAACTTCCAGCTTTCAGTACGATTCCGCCTTAAACTTTGGGACGGTCTATCTAGTGGTCGTAGCGGCACCGACCTGTGCAAGAGAAGAAGGTGACACTGCTTGTCAGAGACAGATGAAGTGTTGATCATGTTCTGTTCATGTTTATAGATTACAGGAAGTCACATTGTGTCCTAAACCACATCGGCGTGATCTAAACCAAGTCTGTATGACATCACTAAAGACCTGGATGTGGTTTGATGTCCATCCCATCCACCCATTTTCCATACCGCTTATCCTACACAGGGTCACTGGGGAACCTGGAGCCTATCCCAGGAAACTCAGGTCACAAGGCAGGGGACACCCTGGATTGCGGCTGGCTTCACTAAAGTGGGGGTGTGCAGGACGGGCAAATCCTACGACACCAGCCTCGCTCTCAAATAACCACACATGTACCCCCTGTATCAATGCAGTATAACGTTTCCTCTGCTGTATGAAGTTACTGCCGACCAGGACGGCAGAGTATTTCACACTCAGAGTATTTGGATGCTTAATTCCTCATAGAGAGATTGTTTTCAAATTGCACATCATCTATAATTCTGTATCCAGGCATTTTTGTAAGGATAAAAGTGTAGTTAGTGGTTTCTTGGAAATAAAAACAATGGGAACAATTTATTATGCAGCACATATTGAATTTGATGGTTTATTTAGGATTATTTTAGACAATGAAGTCAAACTTATAGAGATGGACTGACACCCTGGACGGAGTGCCAACCCATCACAGATGTGGTTTTTAATGAGACTGATTTCCTTTATTTGTTAGCTACGTTAGCCTGGCAGCTCCAGTGCAAAACTGACCCTTGCCTGACTGACTCCATTTGAAGTGAAGGGGAGACTGTGTTCATTTTCCAAACTATTCCTTTAATAATACACTCACTGTTACTACCTTATTATAAGGCATGTAGTGTCGGCTTTAGGTGCTCTGTTCACAGGGTATGGAGCGTCTTATTTCTTTTGTACACTTTTATGGCCACAAGCTTCAGGATATTGCGATCTGGCTGCAATCTGATTGGCTTTGTGCAATTCCATGCATACCCACTTTACAGCAGGACAACAAGCTTTTAAATACTGTGACACATTGCAATTTTCAGAGAACAATATTTTCACTGGACAGAAAGAAAAAGGTTCATGGAATCCCATTTCTAAAAGTTGTTAAAGAGTTTCGTTTGAAGCAGTAAGCGGATAACAGAAAGGTTTGTGATTGGTCATCTGCCATGCTCTGCCAAATTGCTTTTAAGCCATGTTAATGATGAAACGCGTCAGAGATTATATTTCATGTCTTTTTCCTCACTGTCCTCCCTCTGGAATAATTTCAATAAAGCACTAATATGTTACAGTACTCTCTTTCATGGTGTGTGTGTGTAGGTGGAGGTGTTCTGCTGGTAGAGGCTATGTTGTTGGAGAACCACAGAGGCCCCATCATGGCTCAGCTCTTCTCCCTGAACATGCTGGTTCAGACGGAGGGGAAGGAGCAGCCACCCTCTCACTACACACGCCTGCTCACGGCGGCTGGCTTCACTGACGTGGGGGTGTGCAGGACGGGCAAATCCTACGACACCATCCTCGCTCTCAAATAACTACACATGTACCCCCTGTATCAATGCAGTATAACGTTTCCTCTGCTGTATGAAGTTAATGCGAACCAGGATTGCAGAGAGGAAACCCTGTATTTGGAAACTTTTTAAAATGCTTAATTCCTCGTAGAGAGATTGTTTTCAAATTTCACATCATCTATAATTCTGTATCCAGGATTTTTTGTAAGGATAAAAGTGTAGTTAGTAGTTTCTTGGACATAAAAACAATAGGAACAATTTATTATGCCGCACATATTTAATTTAATGGTCTATTTAGGATTATTTTAGTTGAAGAATCAAACTTATAGGGATGGACTGAAGAATGGAGGAAAAGCTTTGACAAAAACATGTATTACACTGCAAAAAAATGCAAGACACACTTAAATCTAGTCTCCTTAGTGTACTAAAATCAAGAAAAATAAAATAAAAATCTGCCAATGGGGTAAGCAAAACTGACTTGGTAAGAGTTCTGGAAAATACCATAAATATTCAGTCACTAAAAATGCTATTGGATCTTAAAACCAGACAAAAATGGCAAAAGTTAAGCAAGTGTTTTTTTTATTTATTTTTATTATTATTATTATTTTTTTTACAAACAATTAAAACTCAACTATTTAAGATAGTCTTACTTAAAATGAACATTTTCGTCTTTTGATTGAGCTGACTTTAAGAATCTATCCCTTAATCTGAGATTAAAAATTAGAAGAAGAAAAAAAAAAAGCTTACAATAAGACACAATTTCTTCCAAACAGCATAATAAAAACAACAGACACAAGACAAAAACATGTGGACTGTGAGATCGGCTGTAGCACACATGACAACACATAAACACAACAACAAGAAAAGCTTGACAATTAGGTGCTGAAATATTAGAACTTCTATAAGGATGCTTATTAGGGGTAACACAGAACAGGTGTGAGTGATCAGTGGGACATGTGACATGCTGGGGCTGATGGGTAATGTAGTTCAGTGTGGATTTCAGCATAACCATGACACAGCTGCTTCATTGGAAAATTGAAGCATGCAATTGATCTTAGTCTTAAAATAAGGAAAACCATCATGTTCCTCTGCCAGGATATGATGCAAACCATTGTTGTAGCTTGTTACTGGTTAAATCTAGCTCAATATTAGCTGGAATATCGTATTAAGATAAAGTTAGATCAATTTTCTTAAAATTATATAGATTTTTTTTTATTATTTATGTTGCATTATGTTTTGCATTAGATACTTTTCTAATGCAAAACATGCTTGATAAGATTATTTTTCTTTTTACACATAAAATAAGACTTAATTTCCCCAAAACCAAAGCTTTTTTGCTTTCTTGAAATTTCTTTTTTGCAGTGTACATGCGTAGACAATCTTTGACGGAATTCAACACCAGCCCTTAAATGAGTTTGGAGTAATCTCCAAAATGTTCATGGTAATTGCACACACACACACACACACACACTAGAGATGCAGTAGATAGAGATTACGAGATTAAACACTGAAGTTTTTAGCTTTAAGTTCCACATTTCCAGCCTGAAGTCCTGCACTTCCTTTATCAAAATATGATTAGTATTACTGTAGTGACTGGAATTATATCTGTACTTTCTTCAGGTCTCTGTTTACCTCACATAACTGCTGTTTGGACCCTAACTGTGAAAAAAAAGCTGTGATGTATATAATATTTTTTTGTATTAAATGCACTAGACTGGTGGGTGTACTGTATGTTAAGAAATAATTACTCCTTTTACACTTATATATAATGATTATTGATGAGTATTACAGCATGATTCTGTGTGTGTGTGTGTGTGTGTGTGTGTGTGTGTGTGTGTGTGTGTGTGTGCATTTTGCAGAAATACAGTATTTGAGAATTAATAATATTTGTCTTTAATTAATGTCAACAGACAACATTTGTGTTCTCTCATATTGGCTGTCCCACATGTCAGATAAAATCACATTTGTTTTGTAAACAGTTAACACAAGAACACTGAATAAATTTCAGTCACCTTCTCTACATATGGTGTCCCACAGTGAAGTAATGAAATCCAAGAACAATCATAACAATCTTTCCTAATGAATTAGCACATCTGGTGGGGGGGGGGGGGGGGGGGGGGATCACTCTGCGCTTAGTGATTCGTATGTTAATTGTGTGTTAGTTGTGTTGTATGTTCTTATTCTTGTGTGAAGTTAGTGGTTGTCTGCCACACCGATGTCACGGCAAAGTCACAACAGTGTTTAACAGGAGAGAAAAAAATTCAAACAGAAGGGACAACGGTCAGATTTTACTGTTCGCTCCTAAAAACAAGAAGGACAAAAAAAAAAAAAAAGAGCGCGCACTTCTTTTCTCACTCATCAATTTCCAGTGATGTTGACATTTACATTACATTTACATTTATAGCATTTGGCAGACCCCCTTATCCAGAGTGACTTAAAGAAGTGCTTAAGTCTCCTATCAATAACTACATCCTGATACTTGTTCAATAGGTCACAGACTAAGAATACTACAAACTCTGTTGAGGAGGTAATATAGTAGGAAAAGCACACAGACAACACTATTAAATAAATAAATAAAGTGCTAATGTTGAATGTCATGTTAATGATAAATTCAGTGTAGAGCTAAAGTTGACAGCAAATGCTGACAAAGGGGTGAAGAGATCAAGGAACTTTTATCTTCATGCAGGAGGTGAGAGAGATGGACAGTTTAAAGAACTAAAGCACTGCTGCATCACTCTGATAGGAGATGAGTTCACACTGCATTGCAGTCAGCAGGTAGTCACATGGCATTGTGGTAATATAGGACATGTCGGTGAAAGAATAAACTAGACTAACAAAAAAAATCTTAGATGCCACGGAATTTCAAATGTTAATTATAAAGATTAATGTGCGGGCGGATTTGAAGTTAAATACGAGAAGCCTGAAATCATCTGGAACCTGATAAAATAATAATAATAATAATAATAATAGTAATAATAATAATAATAATAATAATAATAGCGCGCCCTCTGGTGACGATGGATAAAATAATAATAATAATAGCGCGCCCTCTAGTGACGATGGATAAAATAATAATAATAGCGCGCCCTCTAGTGGCGATGGATAAAATTATAATTAAAATAATAATAATAATAGAACGCCCGCCTTCTAGTGGCGATGGATAAAATAACAGGCCGCGTAGTCAATGAAGTGAGTAAACATGTTTAAATAAATAAATAAATGAATGAATAAATAAATAAATGTCCCCCCCATAACACTAGACTCTAGACATGCCGCTTTCTAAATGACTGAATGTTAATGTTAATAATCTAGATGGTTGAAAAAAAATCTTAAATGCAGATCAGATGCAGCTTTTGGTATTATTAATTAGTTTTTTAATGTTCAGTTTTTTTCAAATTTACAGGAGCAGATAAACAACTCGATTCCCTTGCATAACATATTATAGTAGTTAGAATCAATCACGATCCTGTGTGTGATTTGTACTACTGGAATAAAATCATGCATGATTAATGCATATTTGAAAGTAATATATATATAATATGCTAAAATAGCATATCATTTACAAATCTTTAGATTTTTTCCCCCATTCCTCCACACACACACACACACACACACACACACACACACACACACACACACACACATATATACATATATATATACACATATATATATACACATATATATATGTGTGTGTGTGTGTGTGTGTGTGTGTGATTAATTTTAAATGATAGAAATAGTTTTTTTCCCCCTGTAAATATATTTATGTTCCTTTTTGTTTTTATGTCCTTAAAAAGGAAGAAATAGTGCGAACGCTCAAAAGGCCTAAAATAATAATAAATAATAATAATAACAAGCAAAAACCCGGAAAAATGAGAGTGTGATCACTCTTGATCATTGACAGGGAGCGTAAACAGTCTTTAGTTTGAGGTGCAGCGCCTTCTGGCGGCAGCACGCAGAAGCACCGAGTATGTAACTTGTATCTGCATGTGCGTGCGCTTGTGTGAGTGAGTGAGAGTAAGAGCGAGAGAGAGAGAGAGAGAGAGAGAGAGAGAGAACGGGGCGGGGAGGCAAAGCGACGATCTGCTGCTAGCTCCGTGCCGCCCGAACTCAAACTGTAAGCAGCAGCAGCGCAGCACCATCGCTTAGCTACACGGAAACGCCAACGCAGGAGCGGCGACGTCTCTTCTCTCTCTCTCTCTGTGCGTGTGTCTGCAGGTAACACAGCCATGTTTCACATATTTACCGCATTCTAGCAAAGCGCATGAACCGCACATTTAGGACGGTCGCTTTGCACCATGCGTTCTCTGTGTTTTTTCCTCTCTCTCTCTCTCTCTCGCTCCAGGATTTCCGTGAGCTTTTTTTTCGAATGCAGATGGTCCGGTGGTGGAAACGTAGTACGTCATTAAAATGGCGCCAAAAGATTAAGTTCACGGGGCAATAAAACCCCGTCCGATACGAATATTAGCATGATCTGACCTCCATACTGCGCTTAGATGGAATTTCCTCCATGAGCGAGGCGATGATTTGTGCAGTTATAGTGCAGCTAGGAGGAGAGGGGGAGAGAGAGAGAGGGAGAGGGGGAGACAGACGCGGGGCTGCTCGGTGTGTGTTTGTGCCAACTCAGATGTGATAGAGCTCCAGCTTTGCTCTCACATCACCTCCGTCACAACATTCGTGGCGCATTAAAACTCAACTTTAAACTTTTTTTTCCACCGCAGGACCCTAAAAGCCGAATAACCGCCCCGGAGGTTGTGTTTTTTTTTATTCCGGCCGCGCTTTAAATCCTAAACCCGTCTCTCTGTAGAGTTGGCGTTAGTTTGTCTCCTGTGCTGGTGTGTGTGTGTGTGTCACCGCTAAATAGCACACACACTCTCATTAGATCCCAGCCTTTCCGTGATCAGTAACCCGACACGGGAACATTTTTATCTTACTGACCCTCGCAGAGTCACTTTTAATCATTTGTTTACCAAACAACCCCAGGCTGAAGTAACGTTAGACCAGCTCCGGCCAATACGCACATTTATTTCTCCATGTTCTTGTTTAAGTTGCCTGGAGATAATTCTGTCACCGATTTCATTACTAACTCTTTATGCACTTATGCAAAAACAATATATGCAAAACGTATTGAAATGTTATTTATTTTTATTAAAAAAAAAAAAGGAATTAATGTTGTTGCTAATTTTGGTCGGGCATCATAACGGGCAGCTATGCTTGTGTTAGGGGGCGTGGCCTTTTAGGAATGTTTCGCTGGGTCTGTTTTTAGCAAGGAAGCCTTTAGCAGCGAAGTGTAGATTTAATGCTTGATTTTTTTTTCTAAACTTTGCTTTAATTCACGGCTGAGTTTTGTGTATTGTATTGTATTGTGTTGTGTTTGACGAACCGCGTGATTCTCGCTCTCGCGCGCGCTCTCGTTTTTAATCTGGAAATAATAAAGCTCCTCGGAACGCTAAATTAACGGAGACTGATGCGTTACATCCGTCGGGTTTGTAAACAGCTGCTTTGGCCATAACATCAGCGCGAGACCGCTATTTTATCTTTGTGATGATGGTTCTAGATTATTACGTCATCTGTCCGCTGTAGCCAATGGGCGACTCGCCGAAGGCTCACGTGACCCAGTCAAACCGTTCCCGCTGTTTATGATGTGCGGAGTATACTGGATGTTTTCCTCTTTTTTATTTATTTATTTTACGCAATTAAATGCACTCTCCTTATTTTAATTATAACTTAAAAGGTGTTTATTGAAATGACTAATCTATTGACACGTAAGTCTGCTTATAACAATAACATTATTATTATTATTATTATTATTATTAATTGATTTTATTTACTTACTTTGTGGATCGGTTGTTTTTTTTTTTTACTTACATATGAGTACATTATCAGTGATTATGGTGTCCATATTTTATGTACAACATAAAAATGAATAATTTACTTAAAACAACCTCCATCTATAGACATGTACGTTTATTACTATTACTACTGCTACTAATAATAGCTTTATGGTACACTTCAGTGCATGTTTTTACCCGTATTAGGTTTGCGAAAAGGACTTTCAATACAGTAAAAATATAGTATTCCTTAGGTTCTGACACAGAGATGAATTTGTGCATTGTATCGCCATTTTTAATATCTTTACTAATACATTTTTGTAATGTCGTTATTCTGAGTAAAAACTTTGCTCCTAAGAACTTTAGCGCTCCTACAATATTAACATTTTTCCAAAATCGAATTCTAATAAATAAATAAATCCGATTGTAATTTGAAATGAGCGTTTTGATGTCGTTCTACAGAACTCAATTCTGTATCCGTGTCTGACTCATAACTTTAAATGTTTATTGAAGTATTGTAGATGTTAGAAACAACATAATCACATGCAGGATTGTTTCTTCTTTTTCTTCTTCATTTTAGCATTATTATCATTACACTGCGAGCTGTAAAATTTAACTGTAAATGTTATGCATTTATCTTTATATTTCAGGATCAGGTATAAAAAAATAAAAAATAAAACCACCCAGAAATATAAAAAGTAATGTTTCTAAATCTGCACCACTTTTACGATTTATGATTTATTTGAAAGAGTGATGTTAGATTTGCAACTTGGGTCATTATTCTGATTGACAGTTTTCAACCTGCTGCTTTATTTTCTCCCTTAATATGACTACTTCTGACTCTAAATATCAAAACCAGCGATTCATCTTTGAGCCATTGCATTTTGTTTACTAAATCACATGATGACAAACCATATATAATATACTGCTGTTTCTTTTCGTTCTAACTTTTGAATAAAGCACTTTGATTGGAGATAGACGCTCTTGTTTAAGGCCGTTTGTACATTGTGTGTTGGTTTAAAGTGAAAATTCAATGCCGTTCATCTAGTTTGTAATTATTGCAGTGAAACTAGTTTGGTGAGTTATTTGGAGACGGCGGCTGCTGACCATGAAGCGAAGCCGTGTTCCCAGCACCAGTGAGGAGTCCGATAATGGAAGTAAGCACTTTCTGTTTTCTTTTTCGTTTTTCTTTTCTAACGCTCCTTTCTCTCGTTGCATACCCTTCTCCATTCTTTTCTTCTCTTTTCCTGCTTATTTTGTTTTCTTTTCTGCTCATCTCCTATCTTAAGAGTGGATAAGGATTGAACTACTTATTCTGTGCACTGCATTGTGTATCTTTGTCTATGTAATAGAGGAGGAAGGGTTAGAGGCTTTTCAAACCCACATGTTCACACGTTCATGAAGGGCCATGAGCGGATGTGCACAAACAGGTGTGAAAGAAGTGAGCACTATGAAACACACTCAGGTGAAGGACGGGATCAGGCAGTGTGATCAGTGCAGTTAGAACTGCCACTTCACAAACTCGATCTGCATGTTTGTGTATGTTTCGCGTGTATGTTTCCAGCTTTTCTCCTGGAATCCCCCAGTTTATAACTTGTAAATTCCCCTTATCTGATGCACACGATTCAAATTCTGGACTTGAATCAGCGGTGATTAAACATGCACGATCTACTACAGTTTAGTTTTTACTTTGCTGTAGCACACCAGCTTCAGCTAAAAAAAAAAAGTTTTATTAGTTCATTTTTTTCAGTTAGTTTATTAGTTCATCCTCTGGTCAGTGATGAAACAACATACAACTATTAAAATTTATATGCATGTAAGAAAATGACATTTCTGTCCAGACAATAAAGGAAAAAAATGGAAAGGCAGGTTATATAAGAAGCTGAATATATTTAAAAAAAACAAAACACTGTTAATGAATCTCACACAGAGGTTTCATAGATGAGAACTCGAGCAGGAAGATGACTAGCATGGGCGACTGAACACTAGGTGCTTTTCTATTAATGTTTTCAAACCATTTGTGGAAATTTCCCAAGATGTCAAACTTGGCCAATAGGAAATGTTTCACTAAAGTGCTGGAAGTCGGGTCCGTCTAATTTGAAATCAGCACGTGTTTATTTGTAGATTATTTCCCAGAGCCATATCACCCTGCAGCTCCTGGAGACCTCCTGGGGAAAACTATGGTTGCTGCTAGAAGTGGTATTAGTGACGCCAGCAGGTTGTTCTCACCCTGTGTAATGCCCAAGTATAGTGACGGGGACACTATAATGTACAAACAGTACCGTCTTTTGGATGAGACGTTAAACCGAGGTCCTGACTCTCTGTGATCATTAAAAACCCCTGGTGTAATTCCACCATTGGCCCTTCTGTATCTTGGACCCATAATAATCTCCATCTCTGAATTGGCTACATCACTCTCCTCTCTTCTCCACCAATAGCTGGTGTTTGGTGTGCGTTCTGATGCACGATGTCTGCCGTCACATCATCCAGGTGGACGCTACACACTGGTGGTGGTTGAGGAGATTTCCCGCCATACAATGTAAAACACTTTGTGTGCATAGAAAAGCGCTGCATAAATCTAAGGAATTATTAGATCCTTGTATTTTTATTAAGGCTAAATGTAAAAGTATTCAAATGTTGAAAAACTTTTGCTAAACATTTGCTGCATCCCAATTGCTGCGCTAAAAGTATGCACTCCCTTTGTGAAGAAAATTACATACTTTTGAGTATGTTGCAAAAGAGTATGCAAGTACTGGGACATACTAACACGGAAGAGAACGTTGTTACGCACACGGTCACTGTAAACAAACTTCTCGTTGCATTTCAGCTTTTCTTCATTCATTATTCCTTATATAACTTATATTAGACCATTTAATTTACCTTTGCCTTGATTTATATTTCCACATTTCATTTACACCTCTCTAAAATGCCTCCTTGAATTCGGCAAAGCAAACAGTCACGAAACTCCTCCTCTCTCACTCGAGCAAGATGTCGTGGCTAATATTAGATGAAAACGTGTCCACGGATCCACACTTGGATAAATCTACCTGAAATGGTAGACCATCCGGGTACCTTTTGGGATACTCATTTCAACAGCGATTTGGGAAACGCTAATTCTAATCTCGGATGCTATTTAGGACGGATAGTAGGCGAATTGTAACAGAGCAGTGGTCACATTTAGGGATACTTTGCTTTGCCTTTTAATTATGAAGAGATAATAAAGGTCACTAACTGAAAAATACTAATCTAATCACTTCTTGCTAATATTGAATTTATATAGATGTTGACTTGGTTACTGTAGCTGTTTTAATGTAATATTATGACTCCATTGACGAAATTCTGGACATCATGTTCTTGGTTGTGTTGGTTCATGGATGTGCTGTTTTTCATCTCTAGGTAATTGCACATCATGGTCTCAGATGTCGAACTCTCATCACAGAAGACAAGATGGGAAGAGACCGTCAGAGGTAATTTCCCTTTGATATGCTTTTGGCCAATTTTCGAATGTTTCTAGCCAGTCACGTTTTTGTATCACTGTTGAGTGTGTGATTTTATAGTTATGTTGTTTATAGTAGTTTATATGAATGGACTGATGGTCTTGTCCTCTTGTCTCTCTCTCTCTCCCTCTCTCTCTCTCTCTGTCTCTCTCTCTCTCTCTCTCTCTCTCTCTCTCTCTCTCTCTCTCTCTCTCTCTCTCTCTCCCTCTCTCTCTCTCTCTGTCTCTCTCTCTCTCTCTCTCTCTCTCTCTCTCTCAGGTGTTCAGGACTGATTTCATCACAGCGATGAAGCTTCACGATTCGTACCAGCTCAATCCAGAGGATTATTACGTGCTTTCGGACCCCTGGAGGCAGGAATGGGAAAAGGGTGTTCAGGTTCCCGTGAGCCCCGAGTCCATCCCCAAACCTGCAGTACGGTACGACACGGCGAGGCGAATCAGAACACCCTCATCACTCAACACGATACAGTAATCAAATGCTTAATTAATGAACTGTGAGAGCCAGCTGTTCTTTGCCAGATGTTGTTGACAGTAATATCATTACTGTATATCTGGTGGATTTAATGGTTCAAACTGAGTTAGACAGCCACTTCGCTTTACACACAACACAAAGAAACTTTAATCAGCATACATCTCAGATTTGAGTCATATCTTTTTGTTTCAGAATCATATAGATGGTTAGATGGTTGTCCTGGTGATGATCTAACTAGTCTTACTCATAGCTGTATATCACGAGTTAAAAGGTTTATAGACAAAACATCTTGGGTCTAGATGAAAAAACTTTAATGTATGATGTATGTATGTAGCAGATTATCTGGAGCGGTTTATCCAATCACATGCGAGTTACTTAGCTGAAGGCGGGGCATCAGACCAGAGACTAGCTACAGGGCTTGAGATATTATATAGGTAAAGGAAGAGTTTTCAGAGTTTTCTTGAGTCATGTGAGCTGTTTATCCAGATGTTTGTAAGCAAGGGATGTTATGTAAATGGTCCTTTACAAATTTTAGCTGAATCCTCCATGATCCCCTAAGACTTGTATTACTTCAGGCTTTGCTTAGGTAAACACTCAACCACCGCACATGGATAAATACAAATAAAATGAAATTAAATGAACTCTTATTGAGAGTAAATGAATGTTGTTTTTACCTGAAGCAAAACTTGCATTTGTTACTTTTCAGAAATTTTATGGGGTTGTGAAGGATTCTGTCTACTAAAACATGTTTAAACAATTGTGAATTGTGTTTTAGCATAGATGAACAAGAAATAATACTAATTTTTCAACAATACATTCTTTTTTTTAATGTCTGCCTTGTAGCGTTGTGGCAGAGAAATTGCCCGGTTTGTTGTTCACGCGACCGAAGAAGCTGATTCGCTCGTGGGGTCCAGAGGCATCAGTGTTGGGGTACGTGGGTATTGGGACGCTCTCTGAGGGGACGTGTCGCTATGACCTGAACGAGGAAGATGTCGCCTGGCTGGAGGTGGCTAATAGAGAGTTCAGTCAAATGGGTGAGTGTGTTTTTAAGCTGCATTCTTTCAGAATCATTGTATTTATCCAACACAACCCAGTTCTACCCCTGGAGACTGATGTTTCTACATTGGAGAGATGTGTGGAGAAGGCGTGTGCGGTGGTTAAATGTTTTTATCACTATTATTACCTGTCCGGTTAACAATATTATTGCAAAAACCGCTTTACCTGTTTAGTATTTTAAGTGAAAAGGAATCTTGTCACATTCTCTGCTTAAAGTACGACAACTAAACTTTTTAGATAGCTTTGCTCTTCTGACAAACCAACAATACAAACATTGCTGTAATTTTTTTTAAAGCTATGAGACAGATCCACCTTTTTGTAGAGTGCTTTGGTTTAAGGCAAATTGCAATGCAAACAGAGGTGAGCCTTCATGAATGCCTTTTAAGGAGAAGTGGCAGAGCTGAGCTTTGAAAATTTTGTGGCCTAAATAATGTACACAGGTCTAATAATATACACTGTTATAGGAACAATAAATAAGAACAGGCTGCTGTCATGCGGTAACATCAGAGTTGATTATTTTCTTATAACATCATGTCAGGACGTTTTTTTTTTTTTTTTATTCCTCTTACAGTTGCAGTCAAAATGATTCAACCCCCATTGCAAATCAGTTTTATTGTCAAAATTGACAGATTTTCAGCTGTTTGCAATGAACAAATCAAACAAAAGCAATTGAAACAGTTCAACACAATGAATGCTTCAAGTGGTTTCCCCAAATTCAACTGAAAATGCATTTTATAATGATTTCTCAAGTTTAAAATTATTCCACCCCTTCATGGCAAGCATCTTTAGTATTTAGTAGAGCATCCTTTTGCTGTTATGACCTGCTGCAAACGAGATGGATAGCCAGACACCAGCTTCTGGCAGCGTTCCTGGGGAATTTTAGCCCATTCCTCATGGGGAATGGCCTCCAGTTCAGAAATATTCTTGGGTTTGCGTGCTGCAACGCCTTCTTCAAATCCCACCAGAGATTTTCTATGGGGTTCAAGTCAGGTGACTGTGATGGCCCTGTAGAATCTTCCAGGACCTCTTCTGCAACCAAGCCTTGGTGGAATTTGAGGTATGCTTGGGATCATTGTCCTGTAGGAAGGTCGAATGACGCCCAAGCTTCAGCTTCCTCACAGACGGCATGACGTTTTCTCCTAGGATTTCCTGATACTTCAATGAATCCATCTCGCCTTCCACACGCTGCAGGTTTCCAGTGCCAGAGGATGTAAAGCAGCCCCGGAGCATCACCGAGCCACCACCATGCTTGACTGTGGACAGAGTGTTCTTTCTTCATTCTTCTTCCCCCAGACATACGACTGATCCATCGTGCCGAAAAGTTCCAGTTTAGTTTCATCGCTTCACAGAACAGAATCCCAAAACTTCTGTGGCTTATTTATATGATTTTGAGTGACTTTTCATGTGCTTTTGGATCAGTAGTGGTGAACTTCATGGAAACCTTCTGCGTTTAGTACGCGCCTTACTGTGCTCACTGTAACCTCAGTGCCTATTGCTACCAAGTCTTGCTGCTAGTCTTTTGCAGTCACTCGAGGATTTTTCACAACCTGCCCTCTCAGAAATCTGGTTAAAGCTGTTGATCGCTTCCTTTTTCTTCCCCGTCCAGGTATTTCATGAATTTTCTGCCCTTAACCAGTTCAGGTATTTCATGTGTTCCAGCTCAATCACACCTGGTGCAACTAATGAAGCTCTTGATTAGTTGTATCAGGTGTTCTTGAGACAACGCCTGTTTTGCATATTTGTGCTGTTGTGAGGGATTCTATTCAGGGGATTGAATAATTTTGAAACTGGAGAAGTCATTATAAGTTTCATTTTCAGTTGAATTTGGGGAAACCACTTGAATCATTCATTGTGTTGAACTATTTCAATTGCTTTTGTTTGATTTGTTCATTACAAACAACTGAAAGTCTGTACATTTTGACAATAAACCTGATTTGCAGTGGGGGTTGAATCATTTTGATTGCAATTGCATTTTTCCAACGATTAAAAGTTTTAAAATGTATTAATGAGCAATTCGTCATATATTTTTATCCATTTGTATAGTTACACCCACAAAACAAGTGAGATCCTGTTATTGCTATAAACTATAAACAGTTGCTCCCTCACCAGCCTCTCTCCCTCTCTCGAAGTTGTAAGACAAAAATACACCTTGTATTGCTATTGAGAAACCTCAAAGCACAAACTCCTCTGTCCTGAAGAGTCTACCATAGCAGGAAACTTACTATTACAAAGCACTGACACCGGAGACTCCTTCTATAAATGTTAAATAAATTTCCTTACAGAAAGTTTCATAACACTTTCTGACCAATCAGGGTCAAGAATTCATCGCATTGTTGTATTAACCACAATAGTGCACTGTTTGTCTGAGGTATATTTGAGAAAATATAAAATATTACAGGTCAGGAAAAATGTAACCCATGCACATTGCCCCTTTTTACCTTTCACTCAGTCAGAAGGACATATGTGAACTTTAGAAGACAGGTATCCTTATCAGACAATCTTTATATCCAGAATGCACTCATACAGTGTTTTCTCACGTCAGCATTATAAACCAAACAGGAAAGATTAAAACGTGAACTTAGTGTACGGCTTTGGAGTGAAGGTATGAATGTTAAACCACAGGTGTGTTTACAAGCCAGGTGTGTCTGTGTCCTGTTCTCAGGCATGCAGCTGCTGGACGAAAACACCATGGAGAGACTCATGGAGGAGTTTGAGCGCCGTTGCTATGACAACATGAGCCACGCAATGGAAACGGAGGAGGGGCTTGGGATCGAGTATGACGAGGATGTAGTTTGTGATGTCTGTCAGTCGCCTGACGGAGAGGACGGCAACGAGATGGTGTTTTGTGACAAGTGCAACATATGTGTGCATCAGGTGTGTGTGTGTGTCTGGAAGACAGAGACTTGCAAGAGAAACTTTCACTGACTTCATTGAACTTTTAATTAGGAAAAATGTTTGAGTTACATTCCAGATAAACTACAGATGTCTTGTCAATAATTAATACAAAGCAGCTGTGATTTTCCTTTAAAAAAAAAAAAGAAAGAAAAAGCAAATTGGATTATAATAATTAATTCAGCTACAGCTTTCAAAAACTCCAGGTCTTCTGGCTTCTCATAGGATTTCTAAACAGTTTTAAAATGCATCATTCTACATTTTAATTCCGTATTTTAGTAACAAAACAAATCCATTAGAAGCTATTAAACATAAACATAAACACCCTCAACTGGAGATCTGTGGAACAATATGCCTTAGAGACATTATGTGCTGTGTGAGTGAGAGGGTGTGCCAACCATATGCTAGTCAGTATGTGTGCATGGGATGAAGTAAGTGTAAGTGTGTGTGTGTGTGTGTGTGCGCGCGCTCAGGCGTAAGGAACATTTGGTGACTGATTGTGTTTGTGTCTGTACTGTATGTGTGTGTTTATTAGCATGTGTGTATGAATAGTGTCACGCTTTTTTCTGCAGGCGTGTTATGGCATCCTGAAGGTTCCAGAAGGCAGCTGGCTGTGTCGGACATGCGCGCTGGGCATCTCACCTAAATGCCAGCTCTGCCCGAAGAAAGGTGGAGCCATGAAGCCCACCCGCAGTGGAAGCAAGTGGGTCCATGTGAGCTGTGCCCTGTGGATACCCGAGGTATAGACACAATGCCCTATAATGCACACCATAATATAGTATAGTTTAATGAATACTGATCCACCATACATCTGATAAATGGCAACACTGTATAGGATTTTAAAGAAAGTTCTTAATATGCTGAATTATTATTATTATTATTATTATTATTATTATTATTATCATTACTATATACATATAAAGAAATGGATTTCTATAGGAAGAATAAAAAGAATTATAGTAATGTCCGCTTTACAGTTCCAAAAATAAATCTTTGTAAATATTTTATGGATACTTTTCTGTTTTGACAACCATTTCGTCTTTCATGTTTGAATTTTAAGATGCTATGCTGCAAATATAAATTGATTCTTTTCTTTATGCATCGGTCATCTTGATTTTTACATTTCTTTCCAAGGTTAGCCTACCACTTTCTGATTTTCATACACAAAAACCAACAACCCTAAGCTAAGTGCATTTCCATACGGGCTGTCAGGAGGAATGTTTAAATGCTAATATGTGCAATGAGTGCTCTTGTACTTTACTACTGTTGACATATAAAACCGCAGAGTTTTTACAAAGTCCAGTGCATAAGTGATGATGAATAAAGTATCAACGCAAGAGTAAATCTGAAGAGAAAATCAGGACACATTTAGGAATAGATTTTTCACATGTATGTGGTGTAATACTTAACAAAATAATGTAATATGCTTCTTTAACACTATATACCGCAATACACACCACCTTAATACAAGACAATGTACCGGTAATCAAGGTGTCCGTGGATCCTTAAAAAGTCTTAAAATGTCTTAAATTCCTTAATGTAAAAATTAGGCCTTGATTAACATTAAAATGTCTTAAATTCACGTTTCAAAGGTTTTTTTAAAAAATGCAACCGAACCAATACCGTAAAGAAGATTTAGATTTTATTTTGACTCGTTGCTTTTTGAGATCGTAAACGCATGTGACTGTCGCACTTCGTGTGTGTGTGTGTGTGTGTGTGTGGCTCATCAGTGATTTGGAGTGGTTCGGTTCACACGAAATGCCGCTCCACACCAACTTCATTTCTGTCTGTGCTGTGAGTTTGAGTCGCTTCTAACGTTCATTCAGGCACAACACGCGCCAGATTCACTTTTCTTTTACATTAGCGTACCCTTAAACATTTCTATGGGCAGAGGTTTACAGCATTTCACCTGATTGGTTAAAAAATTGACCAACAAAACTGAACTAAACTTGCAGTTGTCCGCCAAAATAAAAGTTCTAACGCCTAAAAGTGAATTAAGTCAGAAATATATTACTAAATGTTATGTTACTATTTGTACCCCAAAATAAAAATGTATTATTCAGTGCAATATTAATATTACCAAAAAAAAAATTCTACTTATGTACATTTATAACCCTACTTGTCACATTACCCTGGCATTAAATTACAAAAAATCTACTAAACACTGCTGTGAGGGGGTTTCTAATACAGCTGCTGAGGCAGTGATGGTAAATTTGACATCTTTTTCTCTTATGACTGACTGAAAACAAATACTGGATTTTTTTTCTTTCGCTATTTGAGCAAATGGTAATGCAAAAAGGATATTTGCTACGGTCTCCCATCTACCTCTATAGACATTTACCCTGCTGTAGTTTACTTAAACCCAGAAATGGATGTATATGCATGAACACAATCCATTATAGCTGATGTAGCATGATTGAAGTGAAATGCAGGTCTTAAAATGTTTTGGAAATGTCTTGAATATGGTATTTAAAAAAAAGTATTAAATGTGAAGCGCTGATACCTGCAGTAATACCTACCCTGGTAATACAAAACATTGCCGCAAACAACTGCAAAAATCAAAGTCTGCTTTCCTGAAGACTTTTACTATGGCGAAAAACTTTATTTTACATTTTACCTCTGACTGTTACAAAGCGCCGACGCTGGAGACAAAAATGTTAAACATCTCCTTACAGGAAACAATGATTATACATTATTTATTTATTTATTTATTTATTTATTTATTTATTATTAGTTTTAGATTATCTGGAAAGTTGCCATATAAGTCCCTGTGAAATAGCCGTTGCTATAGAAACGATAACGTTTAACGAGAGCATTGATATAAACCTTTGATTTCCCTTGTTGCTGGCACATGTACATGTTATTTAATACAACATAATATATATTTAAAAAAAAACACAATGCAATCAGAAGTCAATTGCATATAAGTACTAATTCAACTTCTTTCTTTCTTTCTTTCTTTCACAAACACTCCAGGTGAGCATAGGTAACCCAGAGAAGATGGAGCCCATTACGAGTGTGTCTCAGATCCCTAATAACCGATGGGCTCTAATCTGCTGTCTGTGTAAAGAGAAGACCGGAGCTTGCATACAGGTAAAACATGACACGTGGGGTCTAAACAGCTGGGATGAGCACAAAGAATGAGAAGATAGCTTTGTGTTCGTGTATTTCTCATCCTATCTTTACATTTTTATAACAAAAGCATTTTGGCTATGAGCTGTTTTGTCCTTGAATTGCACTTAAAACATGTTCTTCAGTTCTCGTCACTTTTTTTATAAAAGTTTTGACAGTTTTCCGATGATTTTTTTTTCTTCTCAGTTTAGACATTGTTTCCACATGCCTGCATGTTGCCATTTTGTAAAGCGGGGGGGTTCCTGTGCCTGTAAATGTCTTCAACTATTAAAATTTGTTCTTACCGATGACTACAACATGTCCTCTGGTGCTGTGTGTAGTTTAGCAGAAGGCAGGATTTGGGAAAAAGTAGCATTTGATAGTATTGTGTAGCACAACAGAGAAAACTATTAACCAAGTGGTGTGTCATGTTTAATCATGAAAGTTTGTCAGTAGTGTCTTTTCTTATTTCTTGGGTTGGTGGGAGGGAGGGAACAACACTGGTAGCCAAAAGTAGGCAAAACTGCCTGTCCACTATAAAGCTACAATTAGAAAACTGATAGATGTATTCAGCTTTTTCAAGTTTAATACCAATCTTTTTTAACAAGAATTTTACTAATCCAGCATTTTGTAGTGTGCAAATTGATTTGTGTAATGATTGTTTATCTGTTCTTCCTTTTCCCACATTTCCTCTTATCTTTTCTCCTTTCCTCCTTCTTCTATGCCTCCAGTGCTCGGCTAAGAGCTGCCGCGTGGCCTTCCATGTTACCTGTGGCCTGCAGCACAGCCTGAAAATGAACACCATCCTGACAGATGAGGACGAGGTTAAGTTCAAATCCTACTGTCCCACACACTCTGGTATGGACTGGCACGAGCAGAGCGGCGTGATAGATGATAAAGGCATCTCAGGGAGGGCGAAAGGAGCAGACGGAGCACGACTCAGCGAAAGAAAACTTCGCGTGCAGCAGCTGGAGGACGAGTTTTACAGATTCGTCAACATCGAGGAGGTCTCCAAACACCTGCATGTGCCACTGGAGAATGTGGACTTCCTGTTTCAATACTGGAAGTTGAAACGCAAATCAAACTTCAACCAGCCGCTCATTACACCCAAGCGAGAAGAAGAGGAAAGCCTCGCTCGGCGAGAACAAGAAGTGCTGCTTCGCAGGCTTCGCCTCTTTACTCACTTACGACAAGACCTGGAGAGGGTATGTAGTGTCAGAATTTTTCACTCCGAAGCCACGCCCCCTTCCTTATGTGATAGTCTGGAAGCAGAGGGATTTGTTGTTACGTTAGAGACACGGCACAGAGAAAGTGAGGCAAGGATCCAGTGAGAAGTCAGAGCAATAATCAATTCCCACCTTACTCTATCTAAAGACTAACAGCAGGCTTTTTAAGCACAGATTTAAAATAAACAGCACATTGCAGAATATCGGGAGCTTGAACGCTGCTTGAGGTTTGACGAAGTACAGGACTGCTTTGTCAGATGTGTTCCAGAAATTGCAACTTTGCAGGATGTTTGATTTGACAGCTGAAGTGTTTCTAGACCTGTTATACATCAGTTCAAAAATTGGAAAAATTAATTTGTTTATCTTCAGTAAGTGCTTCATCCTGCTCATGGGGGATCTGGAGTCTATCTTAAAACTGGGCAGGAATACACCATGAACACCAGTCAAGTTCAAGCTTGTGATGCTTTATTGGCATAACAAACTGTGTAACTTTGGTATTACCAAAGCTTGTGTTGAGTGGGTGTGTAAACTAATGAAAATACAGGTGAAGGGAAACAGTTATGTTACTAGTAATAATAAGGCAAAAAAAAATTCAGAAGAATACGGATTAAGGCTTATAGTAATAATAATAATAATAATAATAATAATAATAATAATAATAAGAGGAAGAAATATATTGGCAGATAAATCAATAAGGTTTGCTGATCATGTGTATGAGTGTGTGGTCACTCAGTGTCCCTCTGAAGGTGGCAGATGAGGACGTACTGTGCTGCCAGACTCTAACACTCTTTGTGTTGCTTTACAGGCAAGTTTGCAAGTTTTTTTCCCATTTCAGGAATCTGAGTGCAGTGTTTTCAGGCCCTGAAAATAGCTCAGTTCTGCGTCTACTCATACACTTGTATGAGCGTATGAGTAGTTTTGTGTGTTTGGTTGGTTGGGGGGAACGTGGAAGACGTTTGTATGTTTTCATTGCAGTTTATTTCACGGTCAGCTAAGGGGCTGTAAAAATTACAAACCGCTCCTCTAATAAACAGGAGACGTTCCTAGGGTCAGCACATGAGAAGGATATCCGTTGTATATATGATAACTGATCTACTGATTCTATCTGTGAATATTATTCTGATTGCTTGTGTAAAAAGTGTGCTGTTAACTTCCTACATTAAGGAAGTGTGTCTAATGAAGGCATTTAAACATCCAAAATGTAATATTGTCCGATAAACAGAGTCTGGCTACAGAGCTGAAGCCATTAAACCTTTTCTCTTGGGCTACAAATTCCCCACATCATAGTCATTCCTTCTTTAAAAGTTGTAAGCGCTTGATCCTGTTCGGTCCATTACCATTATGCCTCACTTCACTAACCTGTACGGTCTCGCTTAAAAGCTGTGGATGGAGCCTAATAGAGAATCGATGATGGTGTCGAGTCTCTCACCCTCACTTTAGTGTCTAATCATGTTTTGATTAGGAGACAGTAATTCAAAGAAAGTAAGTAAACAATTCTGAATGGGGTTTTGTGGATAACCTTCAGCCTGGTTTTAGACAAAGTCATTTCCTCCAGAGTCTCATGCCATCCAAGATCTCTCTTCCCGGTTGTGTGCAACTCAGTGTCTAAACACGGCGTTATGTAAATGTATACATCATGCCAGTATCTCTTGAGTTAAAAAATAAATAAATAAAAATTCTGCGATGTGCCCTTAGAATCCGATTAGGTATCGGTTAAACTCTTAAACTCTTTTACTATTGTGCTTATTGACATTCTACCCAGGTATAGTATAATTTGTTAAGTGGGTGTAGGTTAAGGAAAATTTAAATGTCCATTTTAGTCCTGAATATGTAGAATTTGTGTACTGTACATTTCATTTAGTTCCCAACGGTATTAGCACAGCTGCTCTACACTGAGGAAAGCTTCTTTAAAAGTGCTCTTCGGCCTGTCCCTCTGCCGTTCTTTCACATTTTTTGAGCATGATTCAACCCAACTGCAGGAACTGAACCAAACTGTGTATTTTGAGTTGTGTGCAGCATATTTGGTAGATGCGAGCTGTTAAACTGTGCCAACGGCCAGAGGTGTAGAGCTGCATAAATTTTGTGTGTTCTGGATGTTTGGACCTTTATTTATATATATATATATATATATATATATATATATATATATATATATATCACATTTTGTGTATTTAAACATTTTGTATTTAAACCTAGTTATTCATATAATTATTTACTCATTTAGAGCCTTAAAATAAACTTACTTAGTTTAATTATGTGCAGTGTGAACCCAAATTAAACCAGCTGATTGAATTCAGTAAACGGACTAATAGGTGTGCAAGCACCCTAAAAATTTCGATGTGAAACTCTACAACGGATTGTTTCCCTTTTAGGAAAGATTACATGTGGAACCTCAGACTGTTAACTATTCACAGAAGAGTGTAGGAGTCCACAGATAAACAACACTGACCTTTATTATACGGATATTGTAGCATGCTGCAGAATTAATTAACCGACACCTCTATTAAGTATGCTGGTGCTCTGATCATCCTGACCCCATCTCAGATGTTTCAAATGACATTGTTCATTATGTAGCTATTTAATCATCGCGAATAGACACTTTATAGGTATCTTGTGTCTTCACTCCTTGGCCATTTTATCAGGTAGAGTTAGGATATAGGTCATTTTGTAGGTAAGTAATTACTGATTTTAGCAGTAATTACAGTTTCAGCCTACTCTTGTTCCTTCTGTTGGTGGAAAATGGGACCATTGATGATCTTGATGATAGTGCATTAGCTGGCAGGTACATGATGGTACTCAAGCTGAACTGGCTTAACAGTGCAGTACTAATGAATAATTTTGAGCTAGTTGTGAGCACGCCGTATTCATGGAAATATGTAAATATGTGTGCAGGTGCGGAACCTGACTTACATGGTGACCCGTCGGGAGAAGATCAAGCGCTCTGTGTGTCGAGTGCAGGAGCAGATTTTTCATCACCATGTCCGGCTGCTGGAGCAAGGAAGACTCTCTGGTGAGCCCCCTACTGCACCGGAGGTCATCATATCACTAAAAGACCTGTTTAATTGCAGTATCTCATCACATTTAGTAGCGTTACTTCCCATTTAAAAAAACAAAATCTAATTTACAATAAACAATAAAAGGTCTGCATAAGAACATGCTAGAAAGATTTCATTCAATCAAGTTTGCAATTGGCTGATTAGATTTAAAGCAGGGACGCCGGTCACTCAGCTGAATCGTATAAAAATGGAAATAACAAACTGTATTTGCTGTCCCTTGAGACAAGTCTGTCGTACTCACATTCTCTGTATACTTTTATCTCTTTCTTTTATGCACTCACCAGTGTTCCTTTTCTCTTTCTTTATATATGTGCGCTTAAGGCATATCTTCCACCAGGCAGTTGGAGGAAGCCATGTTCTACTTCCGGGTTGCGCCCTCCGCATCCACTTCCCCCCAACCTCTGAGAGGTCACACGGCTCAGAACAGCGCCACTGAGCTTTCGCAGAGGAAGGGTGTCCCACGTCACGGAGCCTCCAGACGAGGCCAGAACGAAAGGGACGAACCTGCCAAGATGGATGCCTCCCTGCTGAGTAAACTGTCCTGCTCGCAGGGGGTCCCAAATGCTGGCTGCGGTGGGAATGAAACTGCAGCGAACGAGACAGAGCGGCCTGTAGGAGATCGAAGAAAAAGGAGGAGGAGCAGGATTTGGGAGCAACTACCAGAGAGAAACAACCCAGGGTCAAAGGTCATAGACGAGACGGCGCAGAACAGTATAATGGATCGTAATGCGGTGACGATGTCGGATAGCAAAGCAGCGGAAACGAAAACTTCTGTTACAGTACAGAATGTGTACAATGGTTCTCTTAGGCGGATGATTTCAAGTCAGCATCAGGGAAAGATGATGTCGGAAAAGGTGTCCAATGTTAAAAACTGGGGAAGTTTCCGCATTCCAAAACGAAGCGATAGCAAAGGATTGGAAGAAGAACAGGAAGTGGAGGGGAGGGACTTTACCCATTCTCATCCCATCAGATCTTTAGATGGAAGCCACACCCCCACCTCCCCTCCAATCAGAACTCGGCTAAGGACTGGCACGGAGAACCGTGACCTCGGCTCGGAGGCCGATCGCAGCCAATCAGAGCAGAAGAAGAGATGCCACACCCAGCGACTTCGGAGTCACGACCCGGTGACACAGCGGTACGGTTCGGAGGTGTTGCGGCGTGGAGTTCTCGCGTCATGAAATGACACCATGAAAACTTTATGTGAAGTTATGTGTCAAATAACTTTTTCTTGTGTAATCCAAATAAAAGCAGCACTTAGAGGAGCCGCATGTAAGATTTTCCTTCACATTCTGATTTCACGCATCAGTTACAGACTTCAAGTTTAGTGTTCTTTCCAAACAGTGAAGTACTTTTGTTCCTGAATGGGTTCTTTAAACATCATTCCAGTCCTGAGACATAACCGAACCAGACAGGCTGATCATACGGACATGTTTATATTCAAATAGCTTGTTACTAGGTAAGTTTATTGCTGTTGTGACAATACGGAAGACTTTGCTTCACAATAATCTTACATGTAGCTCCTTTTAAGCTTCTGTTACCGGACAGGTATTTATTTTTCTATTTCATATCTTTCTCGATGCTGCTTCTTTTTATTTTGTACTTCATTTAGCTGGCTTTCCTTTATTTTCCTCTCGTTGCCTGCTACAATGCATAGTGCATATGACAAGGTCTCAGAGGCTGAATGCTAAGCTTGTAATCAAAGACAATGAAATTAGTTTAGCTAATTAGCTCTTTTTTCTGTTGAAAACCTGTCAGAAACGAAAACAACTTTTTTTTTTCTTCTTGATATAAATTGCTTACAGCAGTAGTGTTGAACACTGGTCTGAAATAAGTGATGAATCTTGCTGACGTGTACAATCGTGACTAGCACTTAGTTCAGTAGGTTCCAGTTCAAGGCCTAGGGAATTCTTGCACTGCACAGATTTGTGTTTTTCTCACTCTGACATGCCTGTTAAGCCCTTTAGCTGGGCTAGTCATGTGCGTAAAGTAGGAAAATATGATGTGCTGAGGCTCCTGGGATTGGGAACCCCTGACTTGGTAATGTATATGCATACAATTTAGTGGTATTATGTCAAATAGAAAAATTTGTCCTACATTCCACTTGTTTTCAGCGTGCCCTTGTTGACTTCCCTTCATGACTCGGGGAGGATGGTGTGTGTGTGTGTGTGTTTTTTTTTATTTTATTTTATTTTATATATATATATATATCAGCCATAACATTCAAAGCACTTAACATGACTAATCTCACTCTAGTCCAATTCCACAGAAGAGCTACTGTAGCACAGATTGCTGAAAAAGTTCATACTGGCCCTGATAGATAGGTGTTAGAACACCGTGCATCCCAGCTTGCTGTGTATGGGACTGTGTAACTGCAAACCGATCAGAGTGGCCATGCCGACCCCTGTCCACCGCCGAAAATGCCTACAATGGGTACATGAGCATCAGAACTGGACCGTGGAGCAATGAAAGAAGGTGGCCTGGTCGTCTTTTACATTATGTGGACGGCCGGGTGCATGTGCATTGCTTACCTGGGGAAGAAATGGCATCAGGATGCACTGTGGGCAGAAGGCATGCTGGTGGAGGCGGTGTGATGCTCCTGGGCAATGATGTTCTGGGAAACCTTGGGTCCTGGCATTCATGTGGATTTTACTTTGACACGTACCACCTACTCAAACATTGCTGCGGACCAAGTAAACCCCTTCATGTCCATGGTATTCTCTAATAGCAGTGGCCTCTTTCAGCAGGATAATGTGCACTGCCACACTGTAAAAATTGTTCTGGAATGATTTGAGAACATGACCAAGAGTTGGTGTTAACTCTGCCTCCAAATTCCCCAGGTCTCAATCCGATCTAGCATCTGTGGGATGTTTTGGACAAAAAAGTCCAACTTAAGTTTAAGTCGCAACTTACAGGATGTAAAGGATTTGATGTCTTGGTGCCAGATACCGCAGCACACCTTCAGAGACCTTGCGGAGTCCATGCTTCGACGAGTCAGAGCTGTTTTGGGGCACAAGGAGGAACTACACAATATTAGTCAGGTTTTAATGTTATGGCTGATCCGTGTATAGCTCAGAATACACTCATCCTGGCAAGCACAAGTACTTAAAGTGAGTCTCTTAGCAATTTTACTGTCTATTTGCTTTAAACTATGCACATATTGGCCTTACTAAGTAGCTGGCATTCTGACCAGCTAGCAGATTAAAACCCAATTTGAATGCAGCAAATCATTATATATTTTGAAATATAAAGAATTTTATTGCTCCTGTTTTTAAACTACTTCACTCACGATTACAATTTTGAAATCAGATTGCGGTACCTTCTGTACTTTCTCTTCACTCAATATCTCCTCCATTACACCTTGAGCTTCAGCTCATAAAGTATTGGAACAACCATTTTTCATAAGGTAAAAAGTTAAGGTGAAGTCAACCAGGGCGTGTGGGGAAAAACGTGTCGGAACGTAGATTTGGCCTTCCAGACTAGGCTCAAATTAGTTATAAACACTTAAAAATGATTTTTACCAATAATAATTTCTGCATTTTTTTCGGGAGTAGTTCGATTAATTCCGGGATCTACCCATGAAACTGTATTTATGAATTAATTTATTTTGATGATTTTTTTTTTCCTTTTCTTTTCCTATGTAAAGAGACTGTGGCGCTCTGTTTTGTCGTCATGGCATCTTTCTCTCCTCAGGTAATGCTTTATTTTGTGCACTTCTGTTCCCCCAAAATAACAACCAAGCCTGATTCTTGCCTAGAAATTGTTTTACAACCAAGAAACAGCACAGAGTGAAAGAGTCCACCAGTAGACTTATTTAAAAGGAAACTGCCGCAAAAGTGTTTTTTCTTTGGGGGGGTCCAAAATTCTTTCTGTGTTTTTTTTATATATATATATATATATATATATATATATATATATATATATATATATATATATATATATATGTATATGTATATGTGTACACTCTGTTCCTAAACATTTCAAATTATAGTAGTCATAATAATAATAATACTTTTAGTTGATCCCAGCATCCATCAAGTGTAATTATTTGGGGGCTTATGAGCAATTTTGAAATTCTTACAAAGCACTGTAACTTTAAGGACATCTTATCTATGTGAGAACAGATTAAAAAGAGATCTCTCTCTCTCTCTCTCTCTCTCTCTCTCTCTCTCTCTCTCTCTCTCTCTCTCTCTCTCTCTCTCTCTGTCTCTTCTTCAAAACATTTACACTGATCTGGTGGGCTCGATCTTTAATCATCAATTGTCTCTCTGCTGTCCTTTTAACACACAGTTCAACTAAAGACTTAGCTATAAATCTTCACTTAATCCACCTCAAACATTTTTTTTTTTTTTTACTTTTTTAAATTAGGTTCAAAATGTATAAAAAGTGTCCTCCACTTAACATGGGTTCGTATTGCACTAAGTTGTAAAGAATGATTCAGAGTAAGTTCAAATTTGTGCCACAAATGACTGAAATCATGACGATGAATTTTGGAACATTTTCTTAAACTTAAGCTTCACTACTTGTCAGCGTTGCCTTTGGTCAGTACACAATTAGATTTGCACTTGGATGTTTCCTTCGTTTTATTTGTTTTGTTTGTTTGTTGTTTATGCTAATTGCGAGCAGACTTCTGAGAGGTCTGTGTTGATCTCGTGCCTGTGTGGCTTTGGTTAACATGTTGCACTAGAATAGAGCGATGCAGCGCAGCTTGACTATGTTCTCTAAAAAGTTATTTTTCACATACAAAGAGACCTTTTATATGAACATGTGCTGCTGTATTTTTTTGTTATGCATCTATTTTGTGAATAAACCCCTTTGAGATTAAAATCTTTGTGATTAAAGTCTTTATTTAATAAGTCTTGTTTTTTTTCCACCAGGGGGTGCTCTAAGTCAATGTCTAAAATAGCAGACCATCATGGGTATCCTTGATGTACAGATGGAAAAAAAAAAAAAGATTAAATTCACTCCCATTAATGGTTCCTTCACTTGTCTCTGTGAGGGGAAACCTTAAAGGTTTTGTGTAGAACCCTACTAGAGAGATTTACAAGTAGAACCCCCTTTTAGGAGGCCAACAACCCATTCAGTATCCAAAGAACGTTAATTAACCATTTCCTTGTCATGTTACTGAGAAAGTGTAAAACTCCTCTGTCCTGAAAAGTTTCCCATGACAGTTCCATGTTGTTTTTTTTATAATGTTGAGGGTGGGACACATCAGATTTTAAAGAGCATTTGATTGGACAGAAAATCTGACAAGAAGTTGAAGTACGGAACGATGTCATCAAAATTGTTGATCCGTATTGGTGGTAGAGAGAGACGTGTATATGAAGAGTTTGAACGTGTTTATTGTCTAAATGTGAATTTTTGTCATTGTTCTGGAGTGCACTAGCTCATAGATAACCTTAAGGCTGACCTATTCACACTAAAAGCCACAAAAACTTCTATTTTGATTTCATGGGGACTTTAAAGGAACTGCTTTACCGCTAACTTTTACAAAGTGCTGACACTGAAGACTCCTTCCATAAATGCTAAACAACCATCTTGCAGAACCTCATCGTATCCATGATTAAACCTTTTTTTTTTTTTTTTTTTTTTTTTTTTTTTTTAAATCAATTTACGTGGAGTGTTCTCCAGCACACATCTCTGTGTAAATTTATACTACAGAAAAGATAACGTATTAGAATGAGTGCCTTAATAAAAACCTTTTATAGAAAATTCATCAACACGCGTCTGACCAATCAGAATCGAGTTCCATGACTCCATGGTACACAAGTTGAACTTGTACAGGAATCTTAGTAGGTGTAACCAGTAACAGCACAATTCACACAAATCATTTCATTTGTTTTTAATGTCCCAACAACATAAAAAGCTTCATTTACTCAATATCATGTGAATGTGCAAAATTCTAAAGTAAACACCAACTTGTACATCAAGTTACTGCCTTAAAATGCTCCGGAGTTTGTTTTTTTTCTCCTCTCACTTACATCCTATCTACTACATCCATAATGTGCACCATAGACAATTTTGACGTTTCTCTTTACTGAGAAAAGAGCAAGAGATTCTTATGTGAAACACAAAACATAGGGAGGCTGTTGGGCGTCAGATGGGTGATAGTAAACGTATGCATTTAACATGTAGAGAGCTTTAATGAATTCTTCAGTCAAATGTATAAATTTGATGAACAGTTCTTCTGTTTCCTCAGGATTGTGGACAGATATTAATAAACCTCAGGGAAAATGTAAGTAACATTTCATTCATTTATTTATATATATATATTTTTAACTGTATCACTCTAGTGTTTGAAATTTGGACAAAACTCCATAAGAGCAGCTTTGTTAAGACTTCCACTTTTGTCTGTTAATAAGACCTTTATCGTGTTGTGGTTTTGAAATTGTGTTAAATGTAAGGAACAGAACATGACCGTCCATGCTATTATAGGAAAACAATCAACATGAGCTGGGTGTGATACGATACGACCCGACATGAATAAGAGGGAAGTTTCGTGTGGAGTGTATTATTTTCAGTAGCGTTTTCAAGTAGCTTTTCTTGGCTGGAGGTTGGGAATTACAGTGTACGAGTTCTAGTCGAACACAGCTAATATGCACTAATCACTTACATTACAATCCTAAACAGTTATTCCCCCAATTTCTCTTCAAGTTAATAAGACAAGAAATCTCAATGTGCAAAGTCCTCCATCCTGAAGACTTTCACATGGCAGAAAACTGTTACAAAGTGCTGACACTGGAGACTCCTTCCAAACATGTTCAAATAAATGTCTCCTCAAGAAAACATCACATGATCAATGAGTCTACATTTAAATAACAACACATTTTTAATGTGTGAATGAGCTGTTGCTATAGAAACGACAACCTATTAGAATGATGTACACAGATGTGTTAATATACACCTTTTGTTTGTTACAGCTTCTTCTGGTTCGAGAATTCAGCAATGCTGTGGTGGCATATTAAACATCTACTGACCATTTAACAACTGCCCTTAGACTAAAAGGGTTTTCTGTTGATCTTAGTTTTAAGTAAAGGGAAACATCAGTTATTGTTAGTGCAATAGTTACACGTTACAACCTTCACTCTTTTTATTACTGTCTTTGCACTTGGACTCACAGGAAACTGTTTATATGTGATACCACACACTGTATTACTTGTTCAGTCATGACATGTGAGGTCCCTATTATAAAACTGGATAGTTTCATTTTCCAGAGACCACAAAGTAGGATTATTAGGTGAAATGGCCACTGGTCCTGGTGGAATGGTTTTCTCAGTACTATAATGAACCCTAAATGTCCCCAGTGGTCCATTTGCCCACGCTTAGCTCTGAGAGTCCCTGTGGTCCATTTGACCACAGTCTGACCCAGTGGTCCATTGACTACATTCGGCCTTCAGAGGTGCTCATGTTTGTCTCAACATGCCAGTAATTCAATGTTTGGTCTGTCTTTTGTTTTTCCATGTCCTGGTCATCATCCTCTGATCAGTTTGTTCGTTGTGGGGGTGTGTTTTCTCATCACACAGCACAATGGAGCCCATTGAAGTCACATATTGGTTGTTGTTTTTTTTGTTTGTTTTTTTACGTATTTTCGATCGATGGCGTGTTATGTATCGTGACCACAGTGGAGCCACTGTTCATGCTGATTCGTTCAGCCGTGTTAGCCACCTCGGCTCGTGGTAAATGGAACCCGTTCTCCGAGATGTTGGGCAAGTGTACTAAGCCTCCCATGTTGGCGCTGCCTCGCATGTTGGCACTGCCTCGCATGTTCTCCATCTGCAGTGTCGTCATTGTTGTTGAGGTCGTGTTTTTACGTGGTTTGGTGGAAGTCCCATTGAGTATCCTCCTTGTGTGCATCTTCCTGTAGCACAAACACATAATGTGCCTCTTATTTAGTCTTGAAATGGGTTAATAATAAAGAAATCAATTACCTAATGATGATAATATTATTATATAATCATTATAATAATAATAATAATAATAAGAGGAATTATTGTTATTTCTTCAATTCACCTTTTTTTAATCACAAAATTATATTATATTCCATTATTAGAACATAAGATGGAGAAAATAATAATAATTATTCGAAGGCCTTTAAACCATCCTTATAGTATTTATATATATATATATATATATATATATATATATATATATATATATATATATATATATATATATATATATATATATATAAATAATTTTTTATATATATATAAATATTATATATATATATAAATATTATATATATATATATATATATATATATATATATATATATATATATATATATATATATATATATATATATATATATAATCCTGAAATTTTCTACAGAAACTTTTTTTTACCCAAATGCTTGAATAACATTTTCCATCTCATCTAATATTTTAAAGATTTCATCAAACAGCTTCTGCTTCTTGAAAGGGTTGATTATTTGACACAAATTAATTAAGAAAATACATTCATAGCACATACACACTCGTTTAAAACTGAATTCGTTCCCTAACAATTAGACTGACGTCGGTCTAAACATGCTTACACATTGCTGATTTAAGATTTAGGTGTACATTCTAATTGAGGTGTGCATTCTCTCTTTAAATATGCTTACATGAACCTGCTGTATGCTTGTTTACTATGGGAACACACAGGCCTATAATTAAACATTCACCCCATGACACGTGTTATATGGAATCTGGATTTACTTGTTATATGTCTTCAGTATGATGAGTAGTATGCTGAGGATGAGGACGATGCCGATAACAATAATTGCGATCATGGCGCCTGCACCTGGAGGGGGAAACAAAAAAAGGTTGCTTACTAGTGTGATTTACATGTGTTTTCCCTCAGTTGCTCAAACTGTCTACTCTGCTTTAGAGGAGAAAATCATGCAAATGCCATAGTACTGTAGCAAAGAAGAAAAAAAAGTGATAATTCACCAAGACGTCCAGATTAAATGAGCTCTATAACTGAAATTTGTCTCTTACATAAAGACAAAAAATAAAATTTTTATTCAGTACTATAAACTAGACAGAGACGTATTGAAAAGCAACTCTAAGTAATTAGTGTTTTAACCCATGATCAAACAATATTGTGTATTGTGCAGTCTGATGCTCATCAAGTGTTTGTGCTCTGTTTAGAGTGGCAATCTCTCCATGTGAATGTGAACCAGCTCACTGAATGCAATGCAGACAAACTGCATTGCTGAGGTTTTGTTTTTTGTTTTGTTTAGTCGTTTTTTTTTTTAGAGTGTACATGTGTAAATGTCTAAAAATAGGCAGTTAATTTGCATGCGAGTATAAATGTAAAACAATTTTTATCTTAAGGCAGGATCCACACAATTAAGTTATCAAAGAGTCATTAGCTCCTAAACCCAAAATATTCAGAAGCCAAAATCAAAGTTTATTTTGATTAAATTAATGAAATTAAATACATTTTATTTATAATTTTTTAATGTTTACTTCCTCTGCTGCAGTCCATGTCTGATCTGTTCTTCTGGATTTTATTTTCAATTCTTACATCTGCTTTTCTGCAGCTGTATCACTGGCACATTGCACTGCTTTCCCTACCCAATTAAACATTACGTTAATCTCTTCAGTTCTTTTGCAGTTCACTTCAAACACCGCTTCTCTGCATGTGCATCTGAGTACACTTCAAACACTGTGGACCGAGCAGGACAATACATGAGCGCATGCTATAGTATAGCAGGGCAGGCAGGTGCAGGAGATGAGAGAGTTCAGCACAGCATTAAAGCTTTCCCCTCTGCATGCCGTTTCTGTTTTTGTGTGGGGATCAGGGTTCGCCATCTGGAGCACTGTCTTAAGGAAACAGTATGTGCGTAATACAGGGTTCATTAGGTCAAGGTTTTCAACGTCATATGAAATGAAAGCGTGTATGATGGACAGCTTTGAGTACAGTGTGTACAAAGGAAAACATTTCATTCAGATATTTAATGTCCAAGTACTTACACTTCAGAGAGTTTCTACTCAAACTAATAGCACTAAGATCTGAGTGACCGCAAACTGGTGAACTGCTCCCACAGCAGAACTGAGGGTGTGGTGTGATGATCAAGCCAAAATAAGCAAACATGATAATGTTTAAGTGCCACCACAGTCCGAATAAACACTGCTCAAACCTTTTATTCTGCCATAAAGCCATAATTTCATAGTAACTAAGGCCAAATAACTAAACACTGTAGCAACCTTAGTGACAAGTGATGCTTTCTAATGCTGTAGAACACACACATATAGTACACATTCGTTTTACTTTCCTATTGAGGGTTTTCCATTTAATTGAGCTACACATGGCTTAATTCTTGTATACGATGTCTTATCTCTCCCTGAAGAAAATTTTATAATAATAACAGTGCAAAAGTCTGATTTTAAATATTTACTTACACATAGTGTTGTCTTTATATATAAACATATTACGATTATATAAGTACAAATTATTGCCACTTTATTTTATCTATCCATCTATCTATATAGATAGATAGATAGATAGATAGTCAATATATCTATCTGTATGTGTGTGTGTGTGTGTATATATATATATATATATATATATATATATATATATATATATATATATATATATATATATATATATATATATATATATATATATATATATAACATGGCCTCATGATGAATGAATGAAAATCAAATTAGGTGAGTGTCTCAACTTGCTAAAATAGTTTAAGCCTAATCCTGCTCTAATTTCTTTTCTTTTTTCTTTTTTTTGTTGATGTATAATGGCTGTCTGCATTTTCCCACTTGTACACAGGAAATTACATTCTGTAATATGAATAATATTGTATGTTGGTGAGTTCATATCCTCACATACGTTCTCATACCACTGATATGTGGATGACACTCAACTCATCCTCTCCTTCCCTCCCTCAGATCCTCTTGTTTCTGCTCAGATCTCAGCATGTCTGGTAGACATCTCATCATGGAGGTCAGCTCATCAGCTGAAACTTAATCCCAACTAAACTGAACTGCTGTTCATCCCAGCTGATTCATCACCATGTCTGGACAACTTTCTTGTCCCACCTTCAAGTACTGCACACAACCTTGGGGTGACCATGAACAATCAACTGTGCTTTTCCTCTCTCATTGCTAATCTGACCTGCTCATGTCGATTTCTCCTTTGCAACATCAGAAGGACTCGTCCATTTCTGTCCATACGGGCCATTCAGGTGCTGGGTCAGTGTCTTGTCATTTTGAGACTGGACTACTGCAACTCACTCCTGGCAGGTCTGTCTCGGAGTGCCATTTGACCTCTGCAACTGATCCAGAATGCAGCTGCTCGCCATGTTTTCAACCTTCCTAACTTTTCCCACACCACCCCATTGTTACGCTCCCTCCACTGGCTTCCTGTAGCTAACCCGCATCAGATTTAAATCTATGATGCGTGTTTACAGAGCCAAAAATGGACCAGCACCCATTTACCTCAAATCACTTATCACACCATGCACTGCACCACACTCCCTCCGAACCTCTAGCACCGCTACACTAGTGCCATCATCTCTCAGGGTACAACTAAGGCGTGCATCAAGATTCTTCTCTGTTCTGGCATCTAGGTAACTTCCCCTAGATGTCGGACGTCTAAAGACGTCCTCTTTCTAAAGCAGGGGTGTCCAATCTTATCCGCAAAGGACCTGTGTGGGTGTACGTTTTCATTCCAATCAAACAGGAGCCACACCTGATTCCACCTGTTTAATCAGTTGAGCTTGGCTTTCAGTAGATTCAGGTGTGGCTCTTGCTTGGATGGAATGAAAACCTGAACCCCACACCGGCCCTTTGTGGATAAGATTGGACATCCCTGTCCTAAAGTATTTAAATGAGCACACTTCATGTAAAAAATAAAATAAATAAATAAATAATTATTCTAGCCTGTGCGTTTTTCTTACTATATTACCTCCCAACAGAATTTTAAGACTGATGGTATTCTTAGGATGTATTTATTTATTTATAGAGACTTCAAAGCTCTTCTGTAAGTCAGTCTGGATAAGCACGTCTGCCAAATGCCATAAATGTAAATGTACCATTATAAATATATCCTAATACAGGGGAATATACACATCACATGTAAATGCTCTTCTTATATCAGTAATTTCTTAAGATGATCTATACAGTATGCATATGTACATTTTCCTAAAGTAACAGGGTCCACACACACTTACTCTGCATGAGGATTTGTTCTCGCGATTTGGTCGTGGCCGTGGTGAGGTTGGTCACGGGAGAAGCTGTGTTGGCTTGCATCTTCACCAGTGTGCTGAAACAAGCAAAACAAAATGCTTTAAAACTCAGTTTTACGATTGAAAACAATCCAAGACTGTGACCTTTGAGTTAATAAGTGACTCAATATTACTTGATATTATAATCATAATGTAATCTTTTATTAAACATTATTTCCTTTGCTGGTTTTTCTAGTTTATCCTATTTAACACAGGAATCGTTTTGGTTTAATTGTTTAAAAATCAAGGGAATGCTGATTAACTAGCAAAACCTTCCTGGTAAAGCTGCTATTGCCTGTACAACTGGCATATTTTTTTGCTGGTTACATGCATTATTTGTAGGTCATGCTGTTATTATAACAGTCTCCAGCATTCTTTTTTTTTTTTTTTAACTCAACAGTAATTTATATTCACCTAGCAGGAATACTGATTATTTAGCCTTCTATGCTAACAAGCTAAGCTTCGTAGCTAAAAGCAGTAGCCCAGAAAGGAAATGCATTCACTTGAACATTAACAGTGACTGATATAGTATCTGATTTCATGTATTGTTTTCTTCTAAGAAGTCTCCAAGAAAGACCACTGTTGTTAATTATCCTAAAGTGGCCATTTATAAAAAATAAATAAATAAACAAACAAACAAACAAATAAATAATAAAAAAAGAAAGATACACTCACTAATCAAATTATTAGGAACCCCATTATAAAATACACCGTGTTCGCAGATGCTTTTCTGACATTGACTACTGCTTTTTTTTTTTCACTACAACATTTCCTAGTTAAGTCTAGAAAATCCCAGGAGATTAGCAGTTTCTGAAATACTCAAATCAGCTTGTCTGCCACTAACAACCAAGCCATGGTCAGAGTCACTGAGATCACATTTTCCTCCAATCTGTTGTTTGATCTAAATATATTAACTGAAGCTCTTGACCTATATGAATTTATGCACCGAGCTTCTGCCTCATGATACCCTGAGTAGATATTTGCATGAATGTACAGATGTAAATAAACAGATGTGATGAATTGGTGCATAAGTGTAGGCGTTTTCATGTAAGTTTGATCACTATGAGGTTAGTTGGTAGTTAGGCTAGGTATTACACCACTGTAGACAATCCTTTTTAAACATCACCATTTCCAGTAATGTAGAAACTTTGGCCAGTGATGAAGCGATTAAATAAAATTCCTTGAATTTTTTGGAGTTTAAATACATCATTGTTCACGTATTCTGCCAGCTGTGTCCCAAGATCATTATCACAGACCACTGAATCGGGTTTCTCTTCATTGACACAGATTAAAGATCAAAACAACATACATTGCCAACTTCCTTGTGTTCCAGAAGAGTTCAAACAGGTGTGCTGGCCAAGGAAAATGTTGTGAAATAGTGACTCATTAGACTGGCACACTAAAAAATGATAATTATGAGAACTCTTGAGTGTTGCATACACCCAAAAGCTCTCTCTGAATAAATGTTTCAATCATGTGACAAAAGGTGTGATCTTGTAAATGGAAACAGGAAACTTGGGGCTGAAACCGTGTAGTAACTTGATACAGCCTCTTTCGAACAGTCAGACCTCAGAGGTTGAGGGCTTCAGACGATTAAGTATGGTTAAGTTTAGTCGCATTGTAGGAAACGTAATCAAAATCTAAGTGTACTCAATGACATTTAACCATCGCTAATCTTTGGAGGACTTTGGAGGGATGAAATCAGCCAAGTTCTGTTCAGGAATGTTTAAATAAACAGGCTGGTTTTTTTCCCCCCATCATCTTTATTTTACTTAGTTTTTCTTTATCTAATACTTTAGATTTTTACTTACCACTTAATTTAACCATTTAATCACTACCTAATTTTACTTAGCACTTTAAAAGGAAAATCTCTACTCCTTACTAACTACATTTTTGCCCACTATTAAATTTCTCCACAGTCATATACAACATCATTAAGTGACATCTTAAGATCAGTCAGCTTCGATCTAAATTTCCTAACAATTCTAAACTTTAACAGATGTGACCGTAAGAATGAGACCGAATACTCATCACTGTAATCTATTTGCTGCTATGTACACTTTGTATTTATCAAGGCACTTTGTGTTGTGACAGCTAGCTTTTAGAATTCAGATCGTTTGTATGGTCAGTTATCAGTGTGTGATTTCAAGCAGATATCGTTCTATTTTGCAAATCTGTCTTGTACTTTTATTTACAAACTTTGGGTAAATAGAAGAGTTTATACATTCTTTCTTTAATTTAAATGAAGACTTAAAAACTGTTTTAATCTTTACCAGAGATGAGTCCTTGCACACCTGTTACCACCTCTGGTTCTGGTCAGTAATTGAGATAGTGTCTCGTCAAGGTTTAGTTGGTGATGGACTTAATGGGACGAGCTTCCATTCAGCTGAAGGGAAGTTTGTAAATTTAAATGCCAGATTGGTCAAAGGGGTCAAAGGTGTTTAGTAAATGTGTTGTGGAGGACTTTTAACCCTCAACTACTTACGTAGCTCTACAGAAAAGTTTCATCCTTGCTTTGGATAAAATGGTCTGCTCAAATTACACTAGCATCTGTTTTAGAGAGGTGTTGCCTTTACATTTCCTGAGTCCAACTTATTACCTTATGGATATATTTCTCTGTTTTTTTTACTGCATCTGACCAATTTGACCAATTTATGCAATCATTTCACGTCATTATTGTGGAAAAAGCAGACATTCCTGGGTACTTTCAGCATAGAGGAAAACAGCATATTTCTCTTCTCTGCTAAATCAATGTTTAGGTCTTTGCCACTTAACATTCTGGCAAAACTGGAATGAGCATCCTTATTTCTGTGGTAAATGAAACTTTTTTTTTTGTCACTTTGTCAATAACTGGCCAGCATTGCCTAGTTAGCAAACTACCCAAGTTAGTTAGCTTGCTACATGATACATTTTCAACTTTTTAGATTTTCATTAAATGTTTACATATATCTAAGAAATCTTACTAATCTCATCTCCTTTGAGGCCATGTTAGTTCACCTGACAGCTCCTATAGTTACTCATAGTCAAGCCTTTTCTCTATACAGGTATGAGTGTATATTGGGATGATTTATAATCTGTCACCCAGAAGAGGATGAGTTCCCTCTTGAATTAGGTTCCTCTGAAGGTTTCTTCCTCATGAAGCATTTTTCCTCGTCACGGTCACCTCTGGCTTGCTTATTACACCTGGAGTTCTATAAAACTGCTTTGTCTATTGGTAAAAGTGCTATACAAATAAAACTGAATTTAAAACCTTTCATTGCAGATCTAATTCTAGATCTGCATAAATTCTCCTTCTGTTGGAAGAAACAAACCAAGAACTCCCTAAGTACGCTCAATTGAATTTGAATACTCCAGCTGGAACCTCAGGTCCTGCCAGTCATTGTGGGAAGCAAAACATTTGCATTGGCTATAAAAGCTGAAAATACTGCAACACAGGAGAAAGAGCTCAGTTCAACCACAACCACACACACACATGCACATCTTATCTTTACCAGACCGCCATTACAGTTGAGAAAATGTGATGAAGTGTCCTAATGGCTGCCTGTCAAATGGAGAAACATGATGAAATGCCCTCTAAAGTGCCACTACATGCAGGAAAACATGATGCAGTGCCCTCTAGGGTGCTCTTCCAGTGAAGAGTATATGATGCTGTGGCCCTATAGGGTTCTACTACATGAGAGGAAACAAGATGAAGTGCCCTAATGAGTGCCCTTCCAGTGGAGAAAATAAGATGCAGTGCCATCTAATGCAAAATAAATAAATAAATAAATAATAATAATAATAATTAGATTAAGTGCCCTCTAGGTGCTCCTACATACAAGAAAATGTGCCCGTTAGGGGCCACACTGTGTGTAAAAGGTGCACTTTGTATTTTTTTCACCACTGCCCATTAGGCAGTGATTTTTTTTCAGGTACATATATCTGATGACCCGTCTGCTACACACCTGATCATCACTTCCCTAGTCTCGCAAGCCTGACCTGTAGCTTTCATTCAAGAGCTTGATTGCTTTTGTCACTGAATGAGAGAAAGAATCATAGACTTTAACAGGAAGAGGCAATTTGACTGACACCTGACTGTTCTGGGTTTGTTTTTTGGGCAAATTTGACCTGTTTTCTTTGCACCAACGTCTTTAACTAACTTTAACTTTAATTAAGTATATCACTTAATGAACTTCTGAATACGAAATGTCGTGAAACTAATTGTAACTCAGTGCTATATCTGATTCTGAAAAGCACAGATAGCCAATCAGATTGCAATCTTCAAGACACTGAAGCTAATGCTCAATAAATGTGCAATAAATAGCAGATGTTTGTGGGCTGTAAGAGGAGCACCAGAGGATGAAAACTAAAACACACCTGATCATCACATCACCTGTGAATTACGCACTTGAACATCACACTCCTTATAACCGTGTTCACTACACACCTAAACACCACACCTAATAGCCACCTACACATTTTTATCATACACCTGAGTATGCCATCAACTCTCCTCTACACCTCAGCACACCCAAACATCACATGCCAAATCCTCCCATTACCTGTTTACTGCACACCTATTTATCATACACCTAATGATTTCTTCACCTAGCCACTACACACCAGTGAAAACTAAACCATAGCTAAGTAATGATTCACCAATCGACTCAAGATATATAATGAAATGTAATAACATTATAATGTAATAGCAACAATGAATGAAAATGTCAAGGAAATGTCAGAAAAGTGGCACAGTCACTAAACCCACAATGCATTCGTAAAGCGATCTGGCAATCATGTGTATAGAATTAGACTTGAAACCGATGCATTTCCATCTTGGAAACTTAAAAAAGAAACATGATGGAAATCATTAGAGAAAACTGTTCAGTTTTAGTTGATGACAATCACTGTAGCATTTTGCCAACTAAATCTAGACTAAAACTAATACTCAAATTAGCTAAAATGTAAATGATTCTATATTTATTGTGCATTTTCATCAAACGACCAAGACTAAATCTAGATTCCAAAATACACACACCTGTTAGTCAGTAAGTGATGAAGTGATTAAGTGTGTTATGACCACATCACCAGTCCCCCTACACCATCACCAGTCCTGACCATCATCACCTACCCAATACACCTGATTATCTTTCCCTACACACCTGGTCACCTCATCACCTACCCAATACACACCTGGTCACCTCATCACCCACCCAATACACACCTGGTCAGATCATCACCTACCCAATACACCTGATTATCTTTCCCTACACACCTGGTCACCTCATCACCTACCCAATACACACCTGGTCACCTCATCACCCACCCAATACACACCTGGTCAGATCATCACCTACCCAATACACATCTGATTATCTTTCCTTACACACCTGGTCACCTCATCACCTACCCAATACACACCTGGTCACCTCATCACCTACCCAATACACATCTGATTATCTTTCCTTACACACCTGGTCACCTCATCACCCACCCAATACACACCTGGTCAGATCATCACCTACCCAATACACCTGATTATCTTTCCCTACACACCTGGTCACCTCATCACCTACCCAATACACACCTGGTCACATCATCACCTACCCAATACACACCTGGTCACCTCATCACCTACCCAATACACACCTGGTCACCTCATCACCTACCCAATACACATCTGATTATCTTTCCTTACACACCTGGTCACCTCATCACCTACCCAATACACACCTGGTCACCTCATCACCTACCCAATACACACCTGGTCACCTCATCACCTACCCAATACACACCTGATTATCTTTCCTTACACACCTGGTCACCTCATCACCTACCCAATACACACCTGGTCACCTAATCAACTACCCAATACACACCTGGTCACCTCATCACCTACCCAATACACATCTGGTCACATCATCACCTACCCAATTCAAACCTTATTATCAGTCCTATTCACAGATATTAATCACACATATCACCTCATCATATACCAAATACACACTTGGATATCTGTTGACTACACACCTGGTCATCACACACATGATCACCTCATGTTATAATCATGTCAATAGCCAGTCAAAAACTCAAATCACAGTTATTACCGCCTTAGTTGCATAGTTTAAACATAGGTTTACTGTACAGTACTGTGCAAAAGTCTTAATATTACACTCCCATTTTATGACTATTGTATTACTGTGTCAGTAGAAAAGAAATTAGATATCCAAAAAATTTACAGATAAAGGTTTGCATTTTGTTAGGCTGTGATAGATCATGTTACTGATAAAACATTATATGGATTGTTTGGGATTTTACCTGTAGAGACTGAAGAAGCCTGAAACAAACTATCAGCAAATTTCCCTAGAAAACTGCAACACAGTGTACCCGAGAGAATTTATGTCATTTCACATGCAAAGGAAAATCTGGATGATCGAATTCATTTTTATTGGTTGTTTTACTGGTTAGTCTTCAGTAGAGTTATTATTTGGATGACACGAATATTTTAATTCACCCCTGTAACTGTGTGCTTGGTTTCGAGGTCTACATCCGTCTTTACAGCACTCCTGATTTGTTATGTTTGTTTTAGGATTAGCTACAAGCAGCAGAACAGAGGCAGAACATTAAACAGTCATAAAACACAACTTGAATGTACTGTAAAGGTAAGCCATAGGTCTAGTCTGCACTCTCTCTCTCTGTATCTGATGACACAATAAACCTTTATGGCCTTAGTTATCAGGAGAGCTGACAGACAGCATCGCTTGCAGACCTTTCCTAGCTTACTTTTTAATCCTATATTCAGTGGTGTTGTAGTATTGGTTGGTGGTGTTTGTGTGTATGTGTGGGTGTGAGATGGGGAGTTGCTAAAATAATGATGAAAATGAACAATGCTTTAACCCACAATCATGTTTCACCATACAATTTATTAGGAGCCTTCATGCAATTATCCAAGCAGTCAACCATAGGCCAGCAGCCCAATGTATATAATCATGCAGAATGATCTCAGTGACTTTGACCGTGGCATGGTTGTCGGTGCCAGATGCGCTGGTTTGAGTATTTTAGAGACTGCTGTTCACTTGGGATTTTCACACATAAGAGTCTCTAGAATTTACAACGTTCATGAGGTGAGGTCACAGTGTTGATGAGAGGGGTCAGAGGAGAATAGCCAGACTGGTTCAAGCTGACAGGAAAGCTATAGTATCTCAAATAACCACTCTTTACAGCTGTAGTGAGCAGAAAAGCATCTCAGTTGGACAGCTGAAAACTGAAAAAAAAAACCAAAAACAAAAACCCTACTGTAATCTCCAATCTGTGAGTAAGTTGTGTCTGCTGTAGCCCCAGATTCCTGTTCTTGTCTGACATGAGTGGAACCGATCACTACATTTGTAAAGAGTAGTTAATTGAGTTACTGTGGCCTTCCTGTCGGCTCGAACCAATCTAGTCATTCACCTTTACCCTTTCATATTAACAAGGTGTTTCTGCCTACAGAACTGCCTCTCATCGGATGTTTTTTGGTTTTCGCACCATTCTGTGTAAACTCTAGACACTACTCTGCGTTAAAATCAGGATATCAGTAGTTTAGTTGAAAGTCACTATTATTACACATCCCCCCCCCCCCCACCCCATTCTAATGTTTGTGATGTGAACATTAACAAGTGTCCCTAATAAACTGACAAGAGTGCATGTTATGAATATATATGAAACACTTGAAATATGCGCAATATCATAAATATAATGCATTTATTCAATTTCCTAAAAAAGGATAATTTCACAATATCTTAGCTCTCAGAAACAAAAGTGAAAAAATATTTAAAAAGTAATATAGTGATTAGTGTAATTTATGTTTTATGTTATGCAACATCCTAGCAAATGATCCTAGCTTATTAGGTGGTAAGTTTATACCTACAAAATGTGTAATGTATTAATATACAGTACATTATTATAAATTATAAACAGGTACATTATTATTGTAAGGAATTGTTTGCATTATATGCAGCATTTGGTGTGTAATCAGTAAGGCTCAGAATTTCCCCACACAGATGAATTTCTTTTGTTAGTTTATTTTACCAATCAGGGCACTTCCGTCCGTGCTGCCATGGCAACTCATTTGAGTCGTTTTGTTTCGTGTTACTTGTGGTACGAGTAATTAATATAACTGCTGTGCGTAAAGAAAATAGCCCTCAACAAGTGAGTCATCTGTTGTATTCCGTTTAAAATAAAGATTAATTATAGTGTAATGGGTGAATTTGAACACACCCACTTGGAGTTCCCAGAGAGGAAGTTAATGCGCAAGTGCTGATAACTAAAATATAGCTCCAATTTTGTCTCATCCAATCATGTGCAACACTCACACCCAGCCACACCCAGGTGAACTGAATACACCTCATCATATAGTAATCGTTGTGGCATCTAGCCTGTTCTGTCTTCTTTTTTGTGTGTGTGTGTGTGTGTGTGTGTGTGTGTGTGTGTGTGTGTGTGTGTGTGTGTGTGTAGGCTTTTATATCTTGATGGTGACCAAATTTCCCCCACCAGGATAGAACATCTGACCGTTTTGACCTTGTAAGGACATTTAGCTGGTCCCCACAAGGAAAACTGTTTTTTTTTCCCCCATAAAAACTGCAGCTTTTATTAAAAACAAACAAACACCTGCTTTAACACCTGGGATTCACAAATTCATACTTGTGTTTTGCCACAATTTAGCAGATTAAATCTTACACAGTGTTACCCTTAACGGTATATCTCTTGTACATTAAGATAAAGGATATAACGTACTTTTGAAACTTATTTAAGGCATAAAATGAATCCTCAAGAACCACTATTATGCCTTTGAGGGTACATTTCCCTTATTTGAAGCCTGAGGAGAAAAAAAATGCACTAAATAGGCCTTTACACAGAAGTTAAATGAATAATTAAATTCCATTTTTATTTGTGTAACGCTTTTAACAACGGATATTGTCACAAAGCAGCTTTACAGAAATATATAAAAGTCTGCCTGTAATGCTGTGATTGTGGCCCTGCCTTTCTAGTCATCTACTACTTCGTGTACATTTATACTGAGCTGACAGGTTTATTTTAGCTGTAATATTTCTATCTCTGCTATCTGATCTGAGGTTGCTAGTCCGCAGGTTATTCTCTACAGTTCATTTACACAGATGAGTCTTCTGTAAAATCTATTATAATCATAATGGGTGTGGGAAACTGTCTGGCCCTTATAGAACCTATAAACTTGATGTCAGTTTTCATAACCATGTGTGTGTTTATCCATCTGACTTTTACTCCTTTTTCTCTTGCGCAAGCAGATGACTTCCTTTTTGTGAGTTCCAGCTGAACTAGGCTTTTCTGTCTCTCTCTCTCTCTCTCTCTCTCTCTCTCTCTCTCTCTCTCTCTCTCTCTCTCTCTCTCTCTCTCTCTCTCTCACACACACACACACACACACACACACACACACACACACACACACACACACACACACACACACACACACACACACACACACACGTGCACAGTCAATGTGTATAAAGTTCCCATTGGTCAATATTTAACTAGTAAATCCCTAGCTGGGAAATTCATTACAGAGCAGGTGCGCTCGGTGTTTTCAGCCATTGTGTTGTCATCACATTGAATTTTGCTTCAGTAGCAACCATTAAGTTGTCTCTCTGCCTTCATTCACCTTTGATCAGACAATCGTCCAATTCATCAGACACCTCCAGACTGTGGCATGTCTTTCAGACTTTAGTTCAAGGAGTCTAAATTAGTTGAGCTTTACTTCTGAAGGGATTAACAAACTATCTCAAAGTTTCAAAAGCTAGATTTAGCTAAATTTATGTCATGTATTTAAACTTTAAAAAAAACCCAAAAAACTTAACACAACATAGTTTAAGATGAGGTGCATAATAGACAGAGAATCCTAATAGTACTCTTATGGTAATATTTATGCATTTTTTCAATCGCATTATAATTATCTGTGATGCCAATTTTAGCATTAACAAGAATTATCATAGCAATTAACATTACAGAGATGAATATTCTATTAAGAAGGTTTTAGAATTAATAGTCAAGTTTTCATCGGAGAGAACAGATAGGTTCTGCCTTTAATAATTTCTTTATCTGCCTTAATAAAGTCATGTGACTTTGCTTAAACCAGTGGTACTCAACCAGGGGGCGCGGAGAGATCGGAAGGGGGCGCTAATCGTTTAAGAAACAAAACACAGACAGGGCATCGTTTGGGCACTCTGTGTATTTTATTGCTTTTCAAATAGAATGTGCATAAATGAAAAACCCCGCGTTCCCTCTCTCTCTGTATTTTCTTTTTGCTGGGGAGAGGCGGAGCTTAGCCTGCCTTTTATCTAGCTGTCAGTGCAGACCAGTGTTGCCAACTTAGTGACTTTTCAGACCCCTTTAGTGACTCTTTTTTTTTTTTGCTAAAAAAAAAAAAAAAAAAGTCTAAGGACAAATCTAGCGACTTTTTGGACAAACCTTGGCAACTTTCCAATTGTCGCCAAAACTGTCCTGCAAGCGCAAGGTCTTGCTTTCCCTCTGCACTCACACCTCTCTCTGCTCTGTTCAGTGAGTCACTGAGAGCCAGAGATTGAATAATATCATGGCTAACGAGACGTGCCCTTCGTTCCAATTTGCATAATTCGTATGCAAACCTTTTTTAGAATGCAAGATGAATGGAATGCAACATGTTTTACATTTAAAAGAGTACATGTTATTACAACCAAGTTCTCTTGTTCAAAGTAGTTATAGTGTTCAATATCATTTTTCATAATTCATGTTCCATACCTGTCCGTTATATAGTTTTATAAAAGTCATAGAAGGCTTTTTTTTTATCATAAAAGTTATTAAAAGTAATTAAAACAAGTACAAAAAAAAATCTATATCAAAAACAGATAGATAGATAGATAGATAGATAGATAGATAGATAGATAGATAGATAGATAGATAGATTTTATATAGAATAGATCATCATTAAACCTGGTCTCCTCCACAGTACACAAGGTTGAGTACACAAGTACCCAAAGGAACTCAAGGAGCTCAAGGAAAAGTGCAGTTATTCATTCAAATACGTATTCTGGTAAACACTGAAGTATAGCTTAAAATCTTCACTTAAGTTAACAGAGAAAAGTGTAAATTCTTAAAATTTACTTAAAGTATGACTGTAAAAGAAAAAGACGTCTAGCTCAAATCACACACTGATTACAGGTTTTCAGGGAACCAAGCAATGTGGGAAAACCAACAACAGGCTAACCAACACCAGTTTTATTCCTAATCTCTCAAATGTAACCTAGCATGATGACAACCCTGATGACACAAACTATTTGAATGCTAGAAGCTAGCTGTCACAATACAAACCGCCTTCATAAATGCAATTTATCAATTGCACAGCAAATAGATTACAGTGATGGGACATAAGTCTCAATCTTACTGTCACATCTGTTAAAGTTTAGACGTGACAACAAGATTGAGACCCATTACCCGTCACTGTAATCTATACAGTAAGTAAATGTCAAAAGTGTTAGGTGAAAGAAAAAAATTGGAAGTGAAGATACGTAAATTCTAAAAGACCTTAACTCAATTTATTTTTTATTTATAAAGAGCTTTTAACAATGGACATTGTCACAAAGTGGCTTTATAGATATACAGATATTCGATTTATGAGCAAACCCGAGGTGACAGTGGCAAGGAAAAACTCCCTGAGACGACATGAGAAAATAAAACCAGCATTCAGTGACAGGAATGTTTCTCATATTACAGAAGCAGATCTGATGATAAATTTGAATTGTTCCTATTTTCATTCTTGTTAAAACCAGAACTTCTACATTTGACTATGGATAGCCTTATCATCATCAACGATCTTATCATCATAGTGATATGGTCAGTTGGGCGAATGATAATTTTCATACAAATGGGTAGAAAGCGCAGATATAAACAAAAAAAATCTCTCTCGCTCTCTGTTTTTTTTTGTTTTGTTTTGTTTTGTTTTGTTTTTTTTTTACCAAAGTTTACTAACTGTAAAAAGCTTGACCCCTGAACTAGACTTTTTGAATGAGTTTAGTTGGACTATTGTATTAAGGGTTACTCCAGTGTTTTATTATTATTATTATTATTATTATTATTATTATTATTATTATTATTATTTTACATATAAACAGATACATGTGCATGAGCATTTCCAATCCATGTGCCGTTAGCACACACATGACACTTAACACATCTATCTGCACCGACAGATGAACAGAAATCCTAGTGTAAGAAGTGTAAGGGCAGTTGTTGAATCCTGCCAGTAAACCTTTTTTGTTTTTAATTTACTGAAGGTGTATGTAAATGAATCTCACATATACAGTATTTGTATACAGTGGGGTCCAAAGGTTGCAAATCTGGGAATTTTTTTTTTTTCCATATAGAATTTTGAAATATTTAAAAACAAACAAAGTAAAATGTCCAATCTCTTCAATATTTAATTTTCAAAATTCTGCACTATTCCTAGGTCCCTGTTCAAATGTAAGAAAATTTGTGATAGAGATCATGTTAACTACTTTGTACAAAAGGTCCAAATTTTCCTTATGTCTAATCTCTTCTATTGAAGCTCTGAGACTTTTGGATTACACTCTGTACAGTACTGGTGTAAATAAACTGAAGTTGCCACCTATTTTTGTACCAACCTGGAATCACCAAAATGTCACAATAGGACATCGGTACCAGATTGTTTGGAATTGAATCCCTTCACAAAACTTTTTTTTTTTTAAAGGTTCAGCACAAGTTCAGTCTCCATTTTTAGTCTCAAGCAGATTCTGTTTCTATGGCCGAGGCTCAAAAAGTGCGTTGGCGTGTAGAGAAAGAGAACAGTATCAAATGTAATCGAGCCTTGAATACACAAAGTCAAAGTCAGGTATGTTAACTATTCACATCCACACACACTTCTGTTTTCACAAACAAGCACACGCAACAGACACGTAAACAGCATGAGAAGGAACTCACAACACTGCTGTTGAACTGAACAATCAAAGTAAACACACTATACACACAGAACAGAATAGATGATTAGAGCTAGATTAGACGGTGATTATGAGTTGGATAAATGTACCTGTTCGATCGCACCTGCTTGTGGAAAAATGTCTCCCCACAGTGCAAACCCCTCAGTCCACAGAACAGGGCATAGTCCAGTAAGGCTGTGTGGCTGATTAAAAAAGAACACCAAAGAAAAAAGGACCATTTATCAGAAAGACATGGAGAAAATCGTGTTCGAGTTTGTTGTGTGTACCTGGCTGACAGGTGTGTGTGGCGCGCTCTACTGTGGTGAATCGGAGAGAAGGAGGCGGCTGGTTTTTCAGGTCTGGCCTGGCCCCCTAGGCGTGCCGCGCTGTGAATACAATACACGCTGATCTCATACTGATCTCACGTGCACACACGCACTTATTGATCTCACACAGATTTCACGTACCTACCCACACCCACACCCACCTGTATGAAAATAAATAATTAAATAAATAAATAATACACCCCTGTGCCACAACCGTGCAAATCGGATCGTCCTGATAGTGGCTGAGCGATAATAATTAAACCTGTAGTGTCTTATCAGTCAGATTTAAATGGGCAACGAGAGTGTGTATCCGAGACCAAACCTCAACTAATGGCACAGAGACATGGACACAGATTCTCCATGTGCTCAATCTGAAGCATAAAAATATTGGTTTAAAGGAAAACTCCATTGTCGTCCCACATTATCTCTATCCACTGCATTCACGTGTATGACTCCCTAAGACAACAGCTGGCACATTTCACTATACTGAGAAAAGACCAGTAAAGCCTATTAATTACTTGCTGAATTTTGTCAATGCATGACATGAATTCAAAGCTATAGCTGTTACATGCATCAGTGAAGGTGTTAGGATCATACAGGCTTGAGTCCATACATATAGCCTTGAGTCAATTCAGCCTATTTATTTATTTATTTATTTATTTATTTATTTATTTATTTATTTATTTATTTATTAACCTTCAGTAACACTTTATTCTGGTCAGGGTCATGGTGACCACCTGCTGAAAAAACCTCCAAGAAACTATAGAAACCATCACAGAAATTCAAATGGCTTTCACTACAAATACCATTACAAACCATCAGCTGCTAACCATTAAAACCATTAGCAAATGGTTTTCATTACATAGTAGGAATATTAAGGACGTAGGAACACACCCTGGACTGAATGCCATTCTACTGGATCAGTACGTTCATGTATCTTCAGTAATGCCTTATCCTGGTCAGGGTGACTTTGTAAACAGGCTTTCTGTTGTCGTCTCAGTACAGTATGTCAATGTTTGTGGTGAACACACACACACACATACACACATACACACAAACAGGTGGACAGAGATCATGTTGAAAAAATCTGAAGTATTCCGTTTATCTAACAAGGATTTGTATAAAATGTCACGTGGCCATACATTGTTGTTGGATTGTCTGGCTTTTACCCTCATTTCTTCACACATTTCTTTTGAAACACGCAATTCACTGCAGGTTTAGTCAGCTTTTTTCAGTGACGTACTGATACTCTTTCTAATGCTGAGGCTGAAAAAGGGGAGAAGAGAAGACAATAGGAAATGCCATCGAGTGGAATAAAGATACGAATACAAATACAAAACGTTGTGCTACACAAATACAAACACTAATATAATACGTGAAAGATGCTGGAGTATTCCTTTACGGATCCTGTGAAAATAATAAACATGGATGTAGAGGTGAATCAGAAATGTAAACGGATCAGTGAATATATAGGACGAACAAAATACACTGTATAGGATAAGCATCAGCGGTACAGAAGATGGATGGATGGATGGATGGACGGACAATTACATTCAGATTTAGGAGTTTATCATTTTCTACTTTGAGAAAAGAATTGAAGTTGTGCTTCAACTTTTACCAAAGTATTTATCCCAATGAGTAATTGTACTTTTATATGAATGAAGAATGTGTGGTGCATATCTATCCTTTCCCTAACTCCCTGTCTCTCCACCAATCCTATCTGAACACTTCTGACTTCTTTCCCTTCATTTAAAAGCTTCTGTGACTGGATGCAAGACTAATAATGGTGTGTGTTTTTTTTAGTTTTCTAGTGAAAATAGTTTTTCTGGTTTCTGTTACATCAACCTGGTTTCTCACGAGCATCCGGCTCAGCTTTCAGACAAGGTGACATGGTGGTGGCAGAAGTGGCTCAATCTGCTTACTTCCAATTTAAACAAGATTATTTGAAAATTCTGTCAGTAATAAATGTCTGGCATTATCTGATCGGAATAATCGATATGTTGCATAATAAAGTGTCCTGTCGAAAGTACTAAAATGTTACAAGATCATCTTTACAATTTTAATTTCTCTAAACAATGCCAGGATTCATGAATATGCATGAACATACAAATCAGAAATGGACACTTGCATACTCAATTATTTATATGTTCATTTGTAGTTAATTTTTTAAAAGATGATGTCTATCCACCTCTCCATCTCTCCCCTAATTGCCTGATAGACAACAACCTTTGCTCATGTACACATCTGGCTAATAGATTCATAGATTGGAAGTGTTTACCAATTTGTTTTCAGTACCAATTGCACAATCACTCTGCAGAATCATGTCATATTAATACATACACTTTCTGTGATTATATTTGTATTGTTATTGCTTAAGAAAGATGAAACACACAAATATATATATAAAAAAGAGAGAACACATAGGCTAATAAAGATGCCAGTACAACTAACAGAAGTGAATTATTAAAAAGAATTAGTAAATTAGTGAGCAATTTTATTAGTAATCGGAAAAAAGAATATAAAAAATATCAAAACAAAAAAACCCAACAGTGAACAGGCAAATCATGGCAACGGATTATTCAGTTATTAAGCACTACATACACATCTTAAAATAGTTCTTTTAAGACTTGGACCATACCTACCCACTAGTTAATTGTGTGCTTTTTTGCCCCATTGATTCTAGTGGTGCTACGTCCTAAGCAGATTATGTTATGAAAGGCAAGTTTCCAGAACTTTTGAGGATTGTTGTCTGATGCGAACCGCATACACTTTTTACCTGGTCTCAAGCATGTTGAGAAACTATCCATTCAATCCTGGTGGCATATTGGAGAGAAAGAGGTGGAGCAGCTTTAAAGCCTTTACTTGGCATAAACTTTGACTTCAAGTATAAAACACAGAATTTAAATAGAGTTTCTTGAATGCACATAATGCTCTGTACATAATGCTCTGTATTCTGAGGTGCTGTGGATGGCAAATATACAAGTGTAGTAAATTAAAAAACAAGAAGAATGTCTACATGTGCTGACAAAATAGCTATTGGCTGACTAAAAGGAGTGTGTCATTGTCTCCGATTTATACGACACAATGACAATGTTGAAAGTGACAGAGACAGAGACAGGCAGGGAGACAGAGAGAGAGAGAGCGATACAGCTTACCGCAGAGACTTAAGCTTCAAAGGCTAAATGTTAGATGCCTATGTCACATTATATACTGTGGCAAATATTTTGTTCTCATTGAATCTGGAGAGGACGGAGAATATGTATTCACAATGAGTGCTGAGAGAAAAAAACACAATGCAAAAAATAATACAAATAAATCTATAATACCAATACAATACATATTGACTAGCACATTGACTAGAATAAGCGCGAACTGGCAAGTACCAATAAACACTGCTCGTGGCAGCAATAAAACAGATCATCTTACCTCATGTTGGCTGTAGCACAGTGTTCTGTGTAGTCTAATAACACTGCCTGGATCAAACACAAATTACTACAAATGCGATTGGCTAATGCTGAGTTATGTAATAATGAACAAACAAACTAATAAATAATATTTAGTTTTAGCAGTTTATAACTAAAAAGTCACAGTTAAACAATCCTGAATGTACCAGCATTTCCCCTGTCCCTGGAGGCTAGGGTGAAATACAAAGAAACCATTTTTTTAAAGAAAGAAAAACAATGTGTAGGGACCCCAAATACTGTAATCATTCTCCAAGTAAATAAAACAAAAATTGTGTGTCTAAGCCCTTATTTCCTTTATTCCTTCTGCTCCATGTTCCCTTAATATGATTTAACGTCTACAAGGATTCCTAAGGAGATATTTAGAGACATAGGAATAGTACTTTGTGTGTTTATAGTCTTATAATTTGGCTTTCAAGCAGTTGAATGGCTAAGTGTGCTTGAAAGTGATGATAGTCCTTGCTAATGCTAACTTTAATTGAAGCACTGTAGGTTCTGGGAGCAGAGCTTTGTATTCATGTGTGGGAACGGAGAGTTTACAGAGGAGCTTTTCATTAACAGATAAAACTAAGTGGCAGACTGGAAGACAAAGCTGTTCAATCGCTGTCTGGAGAACAATTTGATGAACTTTTAAATGAATGATAAATAAATGATCAAATCACTGTTCATAAAGCACCTGCAAAGTCTATATGATCTGTTTGTAACTGTTATCCGCCTGTCCTTTAGCTATCCACTGTAACAAACGTAAACCATGGGCAAGGAGGAGGCGGGAACCAGCTGAACATAAACGTAAAGTTTAATAATAAACGAAACTCAAAACTAACACAAACAGAACTCAAACACAAAGTGTGCATGCGTCTCTGTCTCGCTCTCTGTGTCTGTCTGTCTCTTTCTTTCTCTCTCTCGTGCTTCCAGCCACTCCTTTATCACTCTCTCTGACTGATTAGACAACTCGGTGCCAGGCATGTATCCTCACAGCCTGGCCCCTCCGTCCTTGTCGTCACAGGCACATTTATCTTGTATCTTACTTGTTTATCAGTCTATCCATCTATCCATTTCTGGACCGCTTATCCTATACAGGGTCACAGGGAGACTGGAGCCAATCCCAGGGGACTCGGAGCGCAAGGCAGGGGACACCCTGGACGGGGTGCCAACCCATCACAGGGCACAATCACACACACTCAACGCAAGTCTTTGGACTGGGGGAGGAAACCAGAATACATGGAGGAAACCCCCATAGCATGGGGAGAACATGCAAACGCCGTGCACACAGGGTGGAGGTGGGAAACGAACCCCCAACCCTAAAGGTGCGAGGCAAACGTACTAACCACTAAGCCCCCCCTTAGTTACTTATATAAATCAATAATAATACATTCGTTCTCAATTATTTGTTACAAAATAGCAAACATTTATACAGTTTCTTTTTGCAATTCATGTCTTAAATTATACTGACAAGCTCCACATTAAACAAAAATATATTTTTCATCTGCAGAACTGACATTATTATTATTATTATTATTATTATTATTATTATTATTATTACGACACTATATTTTAAATGAAATAAAACTGTCTAAATCAAGATTAAATACCTGTCCCTAACACTAGTCAATATGAGCACTGATGAAAGGTATCCATTAAAACCAACAAATGGCTGATTGTTTCCTGAAAACAGAGCCTTGACTTTCCTCCATGCAGCCTTGCTCCCTCTGGCATGTGGACCAATCAGATAAACCTGGAAAATGAGTAGTCTCCGTCTCTCTCTCTCTGTCTCTCTCTCACTCAGTCTCTCTTACCCAAGACCTGAAATAACCTAGCCACTGTATTCAGCCCAGAAGCTTCTCATTTCCATATTTCACATTTCTATCTTCCTTTGTGTTAGAACACAGCCTTTGAAAGCTGATGATTCACAGGGTGTTGCATGAGATGAGTTGAGAGGAACGAATAACCTGCTTGGTGAACACCCTGATCTGTAGGGTAACTTTACAACACCCCCAAATGCAATCATATGCACTGTTCCTCAGTTACAGAGGAAATATGCTAATATTCAACTAATATTCATATGAACCGGTGGCAGGACATACAATACACACTAACTACACAGGAACTCTCATTTATTTTAAAACCTACATGTTCCTCTACAGTATTGCATTGTGGCATGGCAACGCAACAAATTCAGCACCATCCTCATGGTAATAAGCTGGTAACTATGCACTTCCTGATATAATCTTATCGGAAAACTAACAGCTCATATAAATGTGATTACCTTGACACTGTTACATATATGTAAATACCTCAGAGAGAGAGAGAGAGAGAGAGAGAGAGTCTTTTCCCAACATGTCAAGATACTCTTGTGTACTTACTCGAGCCAAAAAAGTTGACATGTCTATTTGCAACCTGTAAAAGTATGTAGAGTTATGTTAGTTACATGATATTCGTATGTATATTCATTCATTTATCTTCATTAACCTCTGTATCCTGGTCAGGGTCACATTGGATGTTATACCAATGCGCCATAGGACACTATGCACACACGCTACGTACACACACACATTCACATGCAACTTCACACAGACAAAATACTTACCAAAATACTTACAGCAGCACGTCCTGAAATGTTTTCTCTTACACCAAAGCAATTTTCCATTGAGTACATTATAAATGATAATAAATAAATTTAATAAATGATCAATTTAGACTTACATTTAATGTCTTGTAATGTCTGTAAAACGAGTTAGTTTGTTTTATCATTTATGTTATAGCAGCTATAAACAGACTCCTTGGTCCTGAAGACTATCCCGTTAGCGGAAAACTTACTGATTGTTACGATACGCAGACACTGGAGACTCCTCCCATAATCGTTAAATAAACATCTCCTTACCGAAAACTTCGTCATATCAACGATTATGTGAAACGTCCACCATACAAGTCCCTGTGTATGTTATTACTACAGAAACAAAAAGGTCTTCGAACAAGCACATTAATATAAACATGTACTTTGATGTTATTGTTTTAGAAAATGAATCTACACCTTCTGACCAATCAGAATAGAGAATTCTAAAGTGATAAAAGATCTATATTACAATTATTATTATTATTATTATTTTTTTTTACAAGTTCAGGGTTCACGGACAAGATGTTAAAGACACAAAAGGACAATAAAGAAACAAATAAAATAAAGAAACAAAAACAACAAAAATGTTTTAGGAATTATTGTTTATATATATATATATATATATATCTGTGTGAAACAATTGACAATAATACCTACACAAACATAAGCAATTAGACAGTTAGGGATACAATTCATCAAAGAAACACCTATAGGAGAAGAGACGCAGATAAACAACAGGGAAATTATTGCTTCGATGCTACGTTTTGTTTTCTTCTTTAGGTACTAGCTACGGTACAAGACAATATTCATATTTCAACAGTGACAGAATTGACATTTTGTGCAATTCCAGAAAATAAAATAACTAAAATGCGGAGTTCATCACATTACAAAGTCCAACATGTAGAATTTTTAAAGTACAGAAATGTGAAGCCGCACAAGAAGTTTAAAAAAAAAAAAAAACCTAACTAACTAAAACAAGCATCATTGTCGTCAGCGTTGTCACCTGCGGAGCATCAGATACGTCGGGAAAAGTCAGATGCTCTGTTGTTATGGTTCTCTCTGTCTCTTTTTAAGGTGTACATGTACACTTGAAACATCAAACAGCCCGCCACACATACACACACTCACTCGCCCCAGACGTTTTAACAACACCGCATTGTTTCTCTGTATACACAAAGTCCTCACTCTGCCTAGACAAAACAAGCAGGTAAAACAGCAACACTGAGTGGTGTGATACACTCAAATCAGTATTCTGCTGGTGACAAGGCTACCTGAAAACAACCCTACAAACAAAATTAAAATGATGTACAGCTCAAAGGCTGGTAGCTCAAAGATACATCTTCAGCAGTGATAAAGTGCTTTCATGACACGAGCCCTCAGAGGTAGCCGATTCACATAAACATGCACTTTTCTTTAAAAAAAAAAAAAAGAAAGAAAGAAAAGAAAAGGTTTGGCTTCTCAGGAAAGGCTCGGCTTCATTGGTTTGACACAGAGAAAAACGACAACATGAAGCGATCAGCCAAAGCACATACTTCTGATGCAGGTGACCAATCACAGTTGATCTGCCTTACGTGCATGTGATACGTTTTTTTTAATTATTTTTTTTTCCAGTTTGAATTCTCGTATTGGATAACACATTATCTCGCATGCTAAGAGCATCCTTTTTACATAAGAACACATTTGAAATTGCATGTGGTCATGTTGAAACGCTTCCCTCGGCTTCCCACAGAGTATGTGGTTAATATGTAATTTGTTCGTGTGCGTTTTAACATTTAAGGTGGTCTTCATCATCATCACTGAAAGATTCTGCGATCAAAGTGACACCTTCCCCTCTTTCATGGGAAAGGTCTGAGGTCCGATTACTCCCAAAAACATGTTGACTGCATTGTACAATACTGATGCACAGGAGTGGACAAATGATACACATTTACTAGCTAGCCATTTCCTGGAAGGTCCACTGTACTTGCCCAGACACTCAAATATTATAGTTGCCTGAACACTGACTGGGTTCAAAATATTCCAGACATTAACAGAAACTAAAGGAAATAAAATAATATATGAATTCACGGGGTGGAGATTACTGTGCATCCATAGTCCTTATTTTCTCGCATATCATATTATACACAAATTCGAAGAAGGGTTTATTTTCCTCCTCTTTTCCCGCTTGTTCTCTCAGGCTACGGATTTATCCTGGATGTGTATCTGGCTAGTCATTTTCAAACTATCTTGGTTAGATGTGTCCTTTCATCTGGCGGTTACATTAATCCTGTTCTTTATTTATCTCCTCATTCGTCCTCTTGCCTGCTTCGCTGACTAAGTCTTTACAAAACGGTACAAACAGGACGAACGGACAAAGTAAAAGCCGTGCATTCGTTTGCCTCATCCATAAAAATGACTCTAAACAACACCAACACCCGACTTGGCTTTTGAAAATATTTAGACCAGTTTATAGTGAAATCAATGAGCATCTGTCAGTCCCAGCAAGTCAAAGCAAGCTTGTAAATTTAGACAGCACATAAGACTACAGGAAGAGCGGCACAACCAGACAATAGGCATAGTGTCGTGTTAACAAACGACAGCAAGAGTGACGCAGTAAATGACATACAAAAGGACTCAATAGGCAAAAAGAAAAAAACGACAACCATGTGCCCAAGCTGTTTACAGCAACACTGACAAAGTATTATACAAAGCAATCAACATATTTCCGCCAGGAATCAAACCTCATTTAGAGATTTTCTCACCACTGTACAAAATAGATACGAGCGTCTGATCTGTATTCATATTCTTACTACTTTCTTTGTGGTTGATTTGCATTCACAACAGCGTTTTGGTAGTCATTCTGTCAGCGTATATTTACCAAATCATGCAAATAACCAAACAGATCAATGATTATTTCATAATAATAATAATAATAATAATAATAATAATAATAATAATAATAATTCTGGACTCAATTCTCAACAGCTGCACTAGCTGAATGCAAGTCTTGACTGCAAGTCAGTCCTAAACCATACATTGCGCGTAGAAGCAATGGGTGTAGAATTGCAGCTACACCAGACAGGTAAGGTATTAAAGGTATGCAGTAACTGGTGGTGCAACATCAAGCACAAGTAAAATATAACTATACCAAGATAAATGAGGAAAATCAAATGGATTGTGTCTTATAATAACACCGTGACTCGATTTATCCATCTCTTGTATTTTATTACTGTATGCACTTGTTCTGTTCTGCTGCTTGGGCTCTAATCCCACACATTTAACAGCATTTTAGTACCAAATCATACCCATGAAAAATAACTAATGACTTGTCTACTAATCTAATGTGCTTTTCAGACAGTATTAGTTTAACGGTTACCTTTTAAAATCTTTCTTTGTGTGTATTACCTTGCCAATGTCTCAGTCTGATGACAAAGGAAAAGAATTTTATACATATATATATATATATATATATATATATATATATATATATATATATATATATATATATATATATTAAAAACAAAACCCCAGCAAATTTTTTGTATTATAATCCCTTACTTTTAAATACACCCTGCTACAGAAACCTATTTCCGTGAGTTGTCCATGAAGAGTGATGTGATATAACTATTTACATGAAGAAATCATCCTAATAGAATGCAAAGAAAACAAAAACGTATAAGTGTTCTTTTACATTGTCCAGTTTGAATTTTATTTATAATGAACGTCGCATCTTTTAGGGGGTTGATGGAAAGTTTAAGATATACAACGTAAGGCTTATTATTATTATAATTTATTATTATTATTTTTTTCCATGGCAGCCGTTTATGTTGAAACTATCATATGAAAGAGCGTACGTTCTGCTGTTGCAACTGGCTGCGGCGTGCAAAACGTGTGTGTGCCTCAACAGCACAAATGGAGGACATGCTGAGCAAAATGAACCCTTCGTAGGATTACCTTACAGGATTTAAACAAGCCATTGTGTCCTAAGCACCTGTAAGTCAAAATGACAATTCCCATACCGAACGAATTCTTTTCCACGTTGCTTTTCCACCGCTCTTTTTACGTCACAAAATGTTAATCACATGACACCTTATTTCATAAGTTAAAAGGCATTTCATGTGACGACTTTCGTCGGTTGAGAGTTTATGCGTTTTTCTTTATAAATGACAAAATCCCAACGGGTTTAATTCTCTGATTTCACAAAAACACCAAGCAAGCTGAGCAGAAACAGACGGAAAGCACCGTGCTGAGACTAGACTCGAAGAACTGAAAATTAAAATGCATAAACGATTTCCTCCTCTGTAATTCACAGCAGGAAGCTGCTATCTCTAAAAAAAAAAAAAAAAAAAAACCCCAAAAAACTAAAATAAAACGACAACTATACTACAGATATACAGACAAACGCTCCGATCGTAATGCCTTTACAGCCTTCTAGACTCCCGAGCAGCAGCAGGATATGTATTGAAGGCTAACGTCAGGATCGTTTGATTTCTGTCGTTCAGTATAAAACACTCTGTGTTCAGCTATAGCAGTTAACATGCAAAGAATGCTTCTGGTATCAAATACATGTTAAGAACAATATTAATCACAACAACACACATATAGTTTAGTAAACAAACATTTCCAAGTTTATAAGTAAAAAAAAAAAAAAAAAAATTCCAACCCTTTCAGAAGACAGCAACCAGCAGTTGGTGTGTGTACAATTAACTTCTCACTTTCTCTCTGCAGCTTAATGCATCACTAACACACACACATCTGGATCACGTGGACTGTATAAACCCTACACATCACCTGATATGTGACGAGTCAAAATCTGCAAAAAAGGAAAACCGTTGTTTCCGTTCGTGTTACTCCTCCATGATCAGTTACTGAATGCTAGAAATAAAGCCTGATATGAAACCACTACTTCAGCACCTACTACTACATTTAGATACATTTAGATATCTACTGATCCTCTAATGCTATACTATTTTGAGACTACATGAGTGTGCGAATGAAAAGTGCTCTGATTGCAGGAGGTTTCTTAACCATCCACCCTCCAACCCACCCCACCCCCACCCTTCCATGCTAACTTTGCCTTTCTGTGAGACAGTGACGTGTCTGTGTCAGTTCTTCCAGTCAAGACTAACTCGGTCCTTTCCCATCGCGAGCGAGAAACGCTCTCCACTCTAAATTTCTTTTCGATTTTAGAAGTGTTTTTTTTTTTTTTTTTTTAAATTAGAGCTGAAATGAAGGGTGTCTTTGCCTCCATATGAGAGAGAGAGAGAGAAAGAGATTTAGACAAAGGAAACGTGCAGAGAGGCAGGTTTAGTTGTAGACTTTCGGAGGGCTGTCGGGACGTCGTGTCTGGACGATTTTCATCTTGGGCCGGGCCTCGTCGTCCTCCTCCGTCTCGCTCTCGCAGACGTGCACGACCACGCTGGGAGTGGAATCCGTACCTGCGTGCAGCTCATATTTCTCACCTGGACAGAGAGAGAGAGAGAGAAGGAGAGAGAGGGAGAGAGAGAGAGAGAGAGAACGAGAGAGAGAAAGATAGACACAGAGAGAGAGAGAGAGAGAGAGAGAGAGAGGGGGGGGGGGGAGGGGGCGGGGACAGAGTCAAAGAGACAGAAAAAAAGAGATTAAAAAAAAAAAAAAACACGTTGTAAACACTGTGACCTACAGGAAGAAGAAGCAGAGACACATTTCACTTTGATCTGTCCAAAATATAACCACATTAGACAGGAATATTACCATCAATTCACAGCAATCATCCCAAACCTCTCCTCTCTGAGCTCTGAGCACAAACTGAGCTGTGTTTTAAAGGAACATGAAGGAAGTGCACGGCTGGGAGCTATGTTCATATTCCCGCTTCATCATATAAGAAACACTAATAACCTCTAATCTGATCCAGTCCTAACACTATCCATTCAAATATTTTATATAGCTATGGAATTTATATAAATGAATTCAATACTGCACATCTTCCTGTAAAACATATTTAACCTAATTAATATCTATTCAAGTTTGGTGTTTATTTTATTCATCATATTTTTTCCTTTCCTTTATTTGTTGTTGTTGGTGTGCGTGTGTGTGTGTCTGTGAGAGAGAGAGAGAGACAGAGACAGAGAGATAGAGAGGTAGACTGGCCAAGAGAAGAAATAGAGAGAACAAAAAGAGAGACAGAGACATTCAAAGAAAAAAAGAAAGAAAGAAAGAGCGGGACAGAGAAAGTGGCAGAGAGACAAAGTTTCATGTACTGCATTAACAAATAAATACATCATGTGTTAAAATAGCCTACATATAGTAAATTTATATTTCCTCGACCTCGCATAAATGTGACCAAAAAGTTTTTTCTGATATTTTTAAGCAAATAAATTATTATTAATGAAATAACCCTGTTGAAGAAAAAAAAAAAAAAAAAACCCACCTTAATTTACAACTTCAGTGTTTAGGAATACCCGAAATTTTGGCCGTTGAGAGGGACACTACCCCACTTATCTTATAACAAGTACTAAAAGCTTCCTGCACTTGTTTATTAAATCCCAATAATCTGCTTTTAGTGTCAAAACAGGGCTTGGAGTGGTATGGTTAGCAGACATGTGCCAGTAAAGGAGTTTATTATAACTGCATAGGAATAATAATCTGACCACTTCTGATCAATTCCTGAAGCCTATAATTAATATCCAAGGAAATAGGAGAGGTGAGGTGCAGTAATAAACACCAACTCTGCTCTCAATGCATGATGAGTCAGTGAACCACACCCTTTTGTTTGATTTTGGCTGATATAAAGCTCTCTGATGATTGAGCTGTTCTGGCTATAAAGAAGTTCATAACCGGATAAAACCTCAAATGTAAAGGTCTGGAATTGAATATCAAACCACTAATCAGTTGAAAAACAAACCTTTTTTTGTTGCCAGTTCCTTCCTTGGCTAACAGATATTACCAGATCAGAAAAAAAGTATTAATGCTACTTTCAGTCCATAGCAAAGACTAAGGAGAAAACAATAATTGCTAGCTGGACTGAAGTAGAGCATAAGATATGGCATGGCGCAACTGCCATAAAACCTCTTTTACATGCTCCCATGAATAACAGGACATCTAAAATCAGATAGCACCAGATTTCTTGTACTGTGCTATTGTCAAATTAAAGGCGTATGCCCTGTGGGAAACATGCAGACACACAGACAATGATCTACTAGATCAAGGTTGCCACAGAGACCAGAAAGAGTAACAGAATGCTGATGAGATATGTGCACACAGTACTCCTGCATGTTCACCCCTGTCCACCAGAGGGAGCTGCATGCACTAATATAGGTCATATCGGATGTGTTAAGATCATTATTCCTAGCTTGTCACTCATTCACAAAAATGCTCGCCAATTCTTTGGAGTTTTTACACAATAAGTACTTGATACAAAAATGCTCATGGAGTCCCCACTTTACCTTCTCACATACACACAAAATGCGTTCACATTCTCACACACACACACACACACACACACACACACACACACACACACACACACACACACACACACACACAACCAAATGACCTAATGACTGTACACAGACATACAATGAGCAGTGTCTATGTAGGCCTACATAGAGCTGACTGCTGCTGGGTGTGTGTGTGTGTGTGTGTGTGTGTGTGTGTGTGTGTGTGTGTGTGTGTGTGTGTACGTGTGTACCTGGGCCCAGTTTGGCCACGGCACACAGAAGGTCATAATTGATGACGGGGGTGGCATCTTCGCTTTGGCTCCATCCCACAGGTGGGGAAGAGGGCGGAGAGATGAGGAACTGCTTCACAGGTTGGGGTGGGGCCAGATATGCCTTATCCACATCCTCACCCGAGTTCTGCACCTGAATAACGACAGGAAAGCATGTTGTTTGCCTTTACTGTTTTGTCTTTTACCTGCTTGTAAGGTTTAAAGCAGAGCTGCTGTTGAGCTTTCAAATTCATTATTAAAAAGATCAAAATCCAATAAAATAGAACTATAAAATATATAGTTAAAATAAATACAAACCTGTGCGAAATAAAGTTTGAGTTTGGAGCCGTTGAATTCAGACTCGTGCAGCTCGATGCGAGCACGCGCAGCGGCCTCTGGCGTGCTGAAGCTGATCCGCACTCTCCGGAAACTCTTAAACATCTGGAAGGATGTTTGCTCATCGTAGATCCGAAACAGTGACTCGAAACGCTCCTGTGTAAGAGACAGATTTGTCGTTCTATTAGATTAATGACTCTATCCAACACGCAATGGAATATTAAAAATTCACTATATAACTACTACACTATATTATATAATACTATGTGATAGCCATACTACACTATTATTTAAAAACTGATGTTAACTATTATATAAAACAGTATAATATGTATACTATACATTATTATTCACAAAGTCTATAATTAAACTATTTATATAAAAGCTCTATGGTATGCATAGTTTATATAAATATCTATGATATACTATGCCTTATACTATAAGAACTGTGTATGATACCTATATTAAATTATATAAAAAGCTTAATTATATATTATATTAAATAAAATCTATATAACTATACTATAATTATATTAAAAACTCTACATGCTAACTATACTAAATACTATTATATAAAAATCCATATGAGAATTATACTACATTGTAATATATAAAAATTATATAACTATATTATATAATATACAAAAACTTCATGAGAACTATACAATGTACTATTATATCAATAAGCTATAGGAGTACTACACTATATAATAACCCCACAATTACTATATATAATAACCCCACAATTACTATATATAATACCCCCACGATAACTATACTATATATAATAACCCCACATGATAACTATACTATATATAATAACCCCACAATAACTATACGATATATAATAAGCCCACAATAACTGTACTATATATAATACCCCCACGATAACTATACTATATATAATAACCCCATATGATAACTATACTATATAATAACCCAACAAAAACTATACTATATATAACCCCACATGATAACTATACTATATAATAACCCCGCAATAACTATACTATATAATAATTACACAATAACTATACTATATATAATAACCCCCCATGATAACTATACTATACAATAACCCCACATTAACTATACTATATATAATATCCCTACATGATAACTATACTATATATAATAACCCCACATGATAACTATACTATATGATAACCACACCATAACTATACTATATATAATAACCCCACATGATAACTATACTAAATATAATAACCCCACATGATACCTATACTATATATATAATAACCCCACGATAACTATACTATATATAATAACCCCACATGATAACTATACTATATATAATAACCCCACAATAACTGTACTATATATAATACCCCCACGATAACTATACTATATATAATAACCCCACATGATAACTATACTATATATAATAACCCCACATGATAACTATACTAAATATAATAACCCCACATGATACCTATACTATATATAATAACCCCACGATAACTATACTATATATAATAACCCCACATGATAACTATACTATATATAATAACCCCACAATAACTGTACTATATATAATACCCCCATGATAACTATACTATATATAATAACCCCACATGATAACTATACTATATATAATAACCCCACATGATACCTATACTATATATAATAACCCCACGATAACTATACTATATATAATAACCCCACATGATAACTATACTATATATAATAACCCCACAATAACTGTACTATATATAATACCCCCACGATAACTATACTATATATAATAACCCCACATGATAACTATACTATATATAATAACCCCACATGATAACTATACTAAATATAATAACCCCACATGATACCTATACTATATATAATAACCCCACGATAACTATACTATATATAATAACCCCACATGATAACTATACTATATATAATAACCCCACAATAACTGTACTATATATAATAACCCCACAATAACTGTACTATATATAATACCCCCACGATAACTATACTATATATAATAACCCCACATGATAACTATACTATATATAATAACCCCACATGATACCTATACTATATATAATAACCCCACGATAACTATACTATATATAATAACCCCATATGATAACTATACTATATATAATAACCCCACAATAACTATACTATATATAATAACCCCACATGATAACTATACTATATATAATAACCCCACATGATAACTATACTAAATATAATAACCCCACATGATACCTATACTATATATAATAACCCCACGATAACTATACTATATATAATAACCCCACATGATAACTATACTATATATAATAACCCCACAATAACTGTACTATATATAATAACCCCACAATAACTGTACTATATATAATAACCCCACATGATAACTATACTATGTAATAACCCCACATGATACCTATACAATATATCTATACTTTATTATACAAATATTTCATGAGAACTATACTATTATATCAAAAAGCTATATGAGTACATGATAATACTATATTAGATTTAAAAAACTATGAGAACTATACTACCTTGTAATTTATAAAAACTATACAACTATACCGTATTAAACAAACACCTCAGGAGAACTATACTATATACTATTTATCAAAAAGCAATATGAGTACATGATGATTACAATATTATAAAAACTATACAAGAACTACACTATGCAATATATATACTCTAGGGACCTTGCAATAATTCTATTTAGAAATTTAGAGACTACCGATGGAGTCACAGAATGTGATTATTATACTACACTATATTATATAAAAATAATTAATTGTGACTTTTGATACTGAGGACAGTGCCACAGTGCCAAATGTCATCACCTGACATTCCTCACATTGTGTTTAAAATCTTGTACCATATTTCAGGTGGTGCACTAAATCCTGATAATTTTTTATTTATTTATTACTTTAATATCTATACTGCTATAGCACAACATTTAAACTGTATAACTATTTCAGATTATCTTATCATGTTACGTCATTACATAGAAATATTGTACATAAAACGTGACATTTCCTTGCCGAAAACTAGAACAGAATTAGCAAGAATGACAATATAAGCTATGACTAGTGAAATAGGACATAAACAGAGACCATCAGCTTAGGCCAGCAGCTTAGGCATGTGTAGACACAGTGTATACATTGATAACAATGGTCAAGGTTAACACTCCGACTTAGGAAACCTAGAATGGTTCGACTTAAAAAGATGTTAACTAGTAACACCGACACAGAGTAAAACAAGAAGTTCAGCACAAGCACATGGGAAGTGCAAGGCTCCACAGTGTGTGTCTGAGAGTCTGGGATGCTTACACGGATCCTGATAGCGGTGATAATGAGGTGCAGGTGATAGGACTCCGGAGAGGTGGAGTGTTGAGCATGCATTGCCGGGGACAGACCCGTAAAACAAAACAACAAACAAACAAACAAAAAAACAGTGCATCCTCATTTAATCCAAGTTCATGTGTGCCCAAATATAGTTAAGGATTCTTCATGGGTTCTTTGGATAGCTTTCTAAAAATATTGGAATATCTCACAAAAAAATCGCACACTGTACATAAACACTGAATTATGAAGTCATGGTGTGGTTTGCTTCAGGGTTATTATAGTAAACTATAAAACTTTTATAAATACACCTATTAAAAGATTTACAAATAGCAAGTGTTATAAAAATGAGTAAGCGACAGACTGAGTAGGTGCCTGTGATCTCCCTGGACACTGGTAGGAGTGTTAGTCTTGGTACTGAAATTTTTTTAAAAACCTGATACATTTTGTAATTTGGCTATAAACTAATTCCTTTTCTTCTACCCGTAAATGTTAATTAAATGGTGGGCAGTGGTGGATGGCGGTTATGGCTCTGGGTTACTGATTAGAATGTCAGGGGTTCAAGCCCCAGAACTGCCAAGCTGCCACTGTTGGGCCCTTGAGCAAGGCCTTTAACCCTCTCTGCTCCAGGGGGTGCTGTATCATGGCTGACCCTGTGCTCTGACCCCAACTTCCCAACATGCTGGGATATGCAAACAAAATATCTGTATTTTATATGTGCTGTAATGTATATTTGCCAAATAAAGTCTATGATATTGATTTAAAACTTTTTATACAGTACATGCTGAATTTTAAGCTATCCCTGTATTTAATCTATTCATGTTTAACCAGCAGGGAGAAATCCCACCTGACCCTTCACACCCTGTCCACTCGGTCTTCTTTTAGTAAACGGGACATAATTATCAGAACAATGACCTTCAGTTCATTGCTTATGCATATAAAACACAACATGTTCACATGCTGTTAGCTGTTAGCTGTTCAGTAACTGCTCACTGTTTTTTATTAACATGAAACAGTGGTGCTTCGTAGGTTTATGGTCAACTGACTGGAAAGTTGACAATCCCAGCAATGCTGTGTTGCCATTGTTTGGATGCTGTGACTTCTTTCCAAGCACGAACATGCTAAAAATGTTCACTGATCTGTACATGCAGTACTTTGAAAAAGTATTTGACCCCATCCTGATTTCTTCTGTTTTTGTGAATCTCTCGTACCAAATAGCTTTAGATCGTCAAACGAAATACAGCATAAAACAAAGGCAACCTGAGTAAACACAAAATACAGTTGTTGTTTTTTTTATTGAAGCAAAAAAAATAAAATAATCCAATACCAACTGGGCCTGTGTGAATAGGTATTTGCCACCGTAGCTACCAATTCTCCAAATATATGAAACTGCATTCATAAAAAGGTTCAGCTGGACTTGAGCATACCCTGTTGAATCAAATCAACACTTAAATAGAACATTTTCAACATGAGGCATGAGGTTGGTTAAAAGGTCTTATCCAGTAAAACACTATGCCAAAGTTGAAAGAAATTCCAGAAATGATGAGGAAGAAGGTTCCTCCAAGAGCACAGCAACTACTCATCCAGGAAGTCACAAAAGAGCCAAGGACATCAAAAGACCTAAATGCTTCTCTTGCATCAATAAAGGTTCATGACTCCACCATCAGCAAGACACTGGGCAAAAATGACCTCCAAGCATTAAGGCTCGTCTGAATTGTGCCAAAACACAGCTTGATGATCCTCAAACCTTTTGGGAGAATGTTCTGTGGACTGATGAGTCGAAAGTGGAACTGTTCGAAAGACAGGTGTCCCATTATATCTGGTGTAAAACTTACACAGAATTCCACAAAAAGAACATATCTATGGTCAAGCATGGTGGTGGAAGTGTGATGGTGTGGGGATGCTTTGCTGCTTCAGGGACTGAGCAACTTGCAGTAATTGAGGGAAACATGAATTCTGCTCTCTACCAGAAAATCCTAAAGGAGAATGTCCGGTCTTCAGTCCGTAAGTTGAAACTCGAGCACAACTGGATTATGCAGCAACACAATGATCCAAAGCATAAGTAAGTGCTAGTACTAGAAGTAAGTGAAAGACTGAGCTCCAGTTATCAGAAACGTTTGGTTGCAGTTATTGCTGCTAGAGGCGGCACAACCAGATTTTAAGTTTAAGGGGGCAATTAGTTTTTCACATGGGTGACCTTTTTTTTTTTTGCTTCAATAAAAATAAATAAATAAAAACAGTATAGTGTGTTTACTCTTCGTTTTATTCCGTTTGAAGATCTAAAACTATTTAGTATGGGATAAACACAAAAACAGAAGAAATCAGGATGGGGCAAATACTTTTTCACAGCACTGTATGTAGATGCGCACATAATGGCTAGAATTTCTCATTTTAAGTCTGCATCCATTATTAAGAAATGTTTAGCCATACATTTAACTTTCCTTTTGTAACAATTGCAATACTTTCTCATAAGCAATAAAAAGTATGTTATTTGACTTGTTATTGGACACTACTGAAAACTGAAAAAAGAAAAATAATCCCTCTCCTTCTGCCTCCCCCCAACTGCCCTTGTTTCTCGCTCTTTCTGACAACCTTGTCCTCTCTCTAATGTCTTGCCCCTCTCTGTCCCAAGACCATCTGGCTACCTTGGGAGAATTATGGCTGTGGAATAAACTGGTTCATATGCTCTTCACTGCCTGCTTCTTTTCTGCTTTGGGCTTTATGAAGAGATCCATACAGATCTAGTGCTGTTTTTACACAAAATAAGAACAAACTATAATTATCATCATCATCATCATCATCATCATCACTACAGAAACTGCAGTAGCATCTGGATAGATCATTTGGAGTTTTAAATTCCTTTTGAAATCCGCAATACTCCCAACCAAAGTCAACTGATCGACTATTGTGTAATTACAGTCGTTACTGTGATATTATTATGCTCATACTGTCCAACCTTAAATCCATATCATTCAATTTAAAGAGAGTTAGACTAACGCCAATGGACTCAATGCGCTTGACTTTCATTTGACCTTGATCGAAAGCTTCAGTTTGGTCAATCATAGTCATAAAATAGTGTTTTTTTTCTGTGCAATATTTTATATTTACCTAATCACAAGACCTTTGAACAGATGAGACACTTCTGTTTTTAATATTACACAGAGAGAATAAATGCATAATTCGCCGTTCATTCATATTTATTCATTTGGTTTTCCTTGGCAACTTATAATTTTTTTTTTTAATTAACCATGCTGTCAGTTCACTAACCATACCAGAGTGGGTAAATAAATCTAGCACTGATAAATAATAATCTAGAAATGTAGCGAGTCTCTGGTCTAATGAGCTTCCTTTAGCTAAACAATTAATATAAATGAATTTGATTGCATAATCCAATTCAAAATCCTCTCAAAAAGCTCTCTGTAGTAGTCTGGTCACTGAAATACATCATATGGCTAAAAGTTTGTCGACACTTGACCATCATACCCATGTGTGTTTGTTGAACATCCCATTTCAGATTTAGATTAATAACAACCTCCAATCTTCTGGGAAGGCACTCCACTAGATTTTGGAGCGTGGTTGTGGGGATGCATGTTCATTCAGCTACAAGATCAGGTACTGATGTTGGGTGAGGATGTCTGGGTGCAGTCGGTCCCAAAGGTGTTCAGTGGGGTTGAGGTCAAAGTTCTGTGCAGGACACTAAAGTTCATCCACTCCAATCTTGGCAAACCATGTCTTCACAGAGCTCGCTTTGTGCTCAGGGGTATTGACATGCTGGAACATGTTTGGGCCTCTTAGTTCCAATAAAGGACATTTTTAATGCTACAGCATACAAAGACATTCTATACAATTGTGTGCGTTCAACAGTTTCGGGAAGGCCCACATATGCGTGTGATGATCAGGTGTCCACAAACTTTTGGCCATATAGTGTAATTCGCTAGTTCCACATCTGGACCGTAGTCCACCAGTTGATGACCCCTGATCTATAATTATTAAACACTACAAATCAAAGTGGAAACGAACATATTAGTATACTGTAACAGCAGTCAGCGGAAGAGCAGCCATCTCTTTCTTCACTCAAGCTCTCTCACTCTACCAGTGTGTGCGCGCTCACATAAGAACAGCGTGCATACATACAATAACATACACCATAGGTGTAGTGGTGGCTTGGCAGTTAAGGCTCTGGGTTACTGATCAGAAGGTCGGGGGTTCAAGGCCCAGCACTGCCAAGCTGCCACTGTTGGGCCCTTGAGCAAGGCCCTTAACCCTCTCTGCTCCAGGGGGTGCTGTATCAAGGCTGACCCTGTGCTCTGACCCCAACTTCCTAACATGCTGGGGTATGTGAGGAAAAGAATTTCACTGTGCTGTAATGTATATGTGACTAATAAAGACTCATTATTATTATATAAGAAGTCATCTTAAAAGCCACATCAACATTCAGCATTTAATATTAGGTGACCATTACAACATGTAATTTCTCACTCATTATTTCCTAATACCGGCAGTTCACTTGTATGAATATAATAATTATACTCTACTAAACCCCTCTGATTATGAATTAATAATATGCAATGGAATAAACATTCCTTTGTGAATTTCTGAACCTTTTTGAACTACTTCACATCAAACCGCATCTATTCTGCATCGTCGTCTATTCTGAAAAGACAAAGGAACGATGGGTTCCTAGTGTTTATCGTCTCATCAGAGATGGAGGACAGGTCATCACCAGCTGCCGCAGCACACTTCACTCATCTAAATGATCGCCTCATCAGAGGGCAGGGACGCAGAGAGAGGGGGAGAAAAGGGAGAAAACTGAGAGAAAAGTGTCAGAGAAAAAAAATAGGGAGAAAACAGACAAGGAAAAAAAACCCCAGGAAGTCACAGATGGAGAGAGAGAGAGAGAAAAAGAGAGAGAGAGAGAAAGAGAGCGATAATACAGGGAAAGAAATATCAGAATGTTGAAATGAGTGCTGATGTGTTTGTAACATGGAGTGGTAACTAGAGAGGACGCAGCGATCACTAATTCATGGTGGTGCATTCTGAGTGCACTTCCTGACTCTGGTATACTCTTACAGACTCCAGCTCCACTCCGCCACTCCGGCCAGCACACGGCTGCCATGTTGTATTTTAGAGACGATAACAGATACCATTTCTCTATAAACTACATGTATGTGTGGGTATGTTTTCTAGAGATACAATGCAGGAGAATGCACCGGGAATATGTGTGTGGGTGTGTGTGTGTGTGTGTGTGTGTGTGTGTGTGTGTGTGTGTGTGAGCGAGGGACAGAACAAAAAAGAAAGATTAAATGAGAAAGTGAATGTTAAACATTCAGAGAGTGTGTAATGTCTGGTGTGTAATGTAATGTCAGTGTTCGGTCTATTTGCAGCTGATCGTAAATTAAATTAATTAAATATAAACAATTATAAAAGCAATAAATGATTCACCCAGCAACTGCAGTTAGCAGACTAAAGAGGTGACATCAGCAGGTGTGCAAAAATGACATGATTCCATAGTAGTATTGTTTCCACTCAAACAGATTTGTTTGTAGAAGCAGGAATTAAATTAGGTCAGATCACAATGAGTTGGTAGAAAGTTCAACTCCTGAAGTCTATCTTCATGTTTACTTGATCCCTAACAAACTAACATCTAACAAACTTCTCTTGGGCTATTACAGTAACGGAACAGCCCTTTAATACGGTGTCCAGGACTCCCTCAATGGAAAATGGTGAAGGCAAGTCGACTAGGACATGAAAAGAACAGTACTGAAATGCAGATTAAGGTGTTTGGAGCCATCAAGGGTTCTTGTGGTTGAGTTTCAGCTGCACAGAATCATGTGGCTTTAGAATGGATCCTTGTAGAGTTAGTACAGAATCATGTGGTGTCAGTGCAGTTTCTACTGGAGTTAGGAGTTATCATTTTGTGGAGTTTGAATGGATTCTTTTGTAGCTAACCCTGTGGAGTTAGCATGAAGTCTTCTGGCATCAGTATTAAACATTGTGGAGTTAGAACGGACCCGTGTAGCGTTAGTATGAAATCTTGCGGCGCTAACGGGGGATCTTCCAGACTTAGCATGAAACCTTGTGGAGTTCGAACGGATTCTTCTGGAGTTCTTGTGGAGCGAGCATGAAATTAGCGTGAGAATTTTGCAGCGTGAGAATGAACCTTGTGAAGTGAGGTAGCATGTAACCGTGTAGATTACTGTTTGTAGTGTTAATGTGGAACTTCATACTAGGTTATTAACCTTGAATTGTTTATTATTGTGGAACTGTGTGGAATTAGCATTTTTTCCAACCCGATCCAAAGTAAACATATACTGGCCTGCTTCTGACCTGCTAATGGAAAAAAAAAAAACCGCTGAGCTAAAAATATGAAGGTCAACCTACTGCATTCTTTCACACAGTGTAGCTCTTTAAAATAAATAGCACGCTGGTGCTCCCTCAACACAGAGCACTGCGTTAAAAGTGCTGCAAGTTTCCTATAATGATATTTTACTCAGCGTAAACAGGTTCGTGTTCTTTATTGTAAATGATAATGAGTTTACCTCAGAGATCTTAACCTAATTCTGTACATTTATTGGACATAGTCAGATAAATATTGCTGACTTCTAGGTTTTATTTTGACCTTTGTGATAAGGCTAAATTTAAAGTTCAAACTAGGACGTGGTGGGAAAGTGTGCCAGTTTGGTGTGTTGTTAATCTCTACAAACACTGCATTCCCGTAAATCTCTACAACATGAATACAGTATGTTGTGATTTGATCTATATGATCAAATGTGAGAAAAACCATAATACTGTACAGGCTGATCTGGGACCTTCATGCTGGTATACTGTACAGCAGGCTTTGTAACAGCTGAGAATTCCACCAGGCACTGATGTTTGTACATCTCAGCTATGGGAACAGGTGCTAGTCGGAGAAACACAGGGTGTATGCCTGAATAATACGCCATTACACCCCACAGACAGAATTCACAGCACAGCTACGGACATTCTTTCCAATACCAAATGTACAGCTGCTACAGAGAGAAGGTTTGAGGGTGTGAAGTCTGACGAGAGCTTTGGCAAAACATGGACTGTACAATTCCTTTTGTGGTTCCGATCATTCTTTATTACTGTCTATAAATTCATAATACATGAATTCATGTGAGACACTGTATTCACAAAATGGTGTCTCTTTTTGAACGTGTTGTCTTGGTAGCCGTTGATGTTTCCTTTAATCCGTAGCTATTAGCGGAATAACTACAGCCACGTTGGAGCTAAAAATAACCCCAGCTATTCAAGGGCGTTAAATGTACACACAATAGCAAAGCCAATAATCACCATCAGCCTTGACAATGTGCAAATGATAGTGTGGAGATTATTGTAATGAACCAATTATTCCAATTTGACAAAGTAAGTCTGAAAAAATACTGAAGCAATGAAGCGCAAAACAGTGCTAACTGTCTCTTGGGTCTTATTCTAGGCACTGTTTAGTAAATCGCAAGTCTGTAATGCTAGAAAAGAGTCTGTAACATTGCTAACCATTATATATGGCCCCTAGTCTCTTAAAAGGTGGAGTATGTCATTTTCAAATGTGTTTCTAGACCTATAATAATCATATATTGTCATAGTTATATTTTCAAAACTGGATTTTGCAATATTGCCATAGACATAGTGGCTCGCACTAATTTCTTTATTTTAGTATTCTCTTGTTTATATTCTGTCATTTTTCTGGTCCGAAAATGAGTTCCACCACTACAAAGTTCTGCCCCTTTTCCTTAAAAAAGTTCATCCAAGATGCAAAGTTTCAGCAGAAGAAGTGGGGTCAGTTGCAGAAGAAGGCAGCTTGTCAACATTTTTTTTTTAAAAATTGCAATTGCAATTTATTTAGCAGGCAACAGAGGGCTCAAAAAAATGACACACTGCTCCTTTAAACTGTTGTGTTTCACCTTGACAAATTGTCAAATGATTATATTATGGGAATTTCAATCAATTCTGCCTTTTTGCTCTCAAACCCCAGTCCTCTGTGAGTCCCTTAGATATTCAAACATTGTTTAGAATTTTAAAAGTAGATATGGACATTATAAATGGTTTTTATATGAAATGCAAAAAGCCCTTTTTTTTATGATAACCTGGACAACATTTACATTTACGCATTGTTATATTTACATTTATAATCATGTACATATTGAGTGATTTAAATAGCATTGATTTAATTTTACTCGAATACTAAAAAAAAGAAATCATATTTCAGTTTGCGCATAATTAAGTGCTTTCATTAAAGTCTGGCTTGTTTAACCACAGAGAAAAAAAATCATTTAAAAAATAAATAAATAAATTGGGGGCATGCAGACTACTGGGACTCTAATGATTTTTGGACAAAGAACAGAGTTGTTTTTCATTAAGAAAATGAACATGTTAAACAGACAAGATGTTTAATTAACCTGGCAAAGCTTAACAGCTTCTGGCAAAGCTTAGTGGCCCAATGGCATTGAGAGTGGAAGTAGAGCGCAATGTAAAAACTCTATTCCAATAAACTGTTATCAGATACCGTGCACAAATAGAACAGTGCAAAACAGGTACGTGGACTGCTCAAGGTATTACTGCTCACAGAAAGAGCAGATTAATAAAGCTGTGATTTCACAAGAGAAAAGTAGTGTCGGGTTGTTGAGTTTTTCGAGAACTCCTGATGACTTCCTGCTTTTGTCCCCATCAAACGAATCATCTTCATCTCCTATAATGTTGACTAATCTGATTGTCTCTCTGCAATTTCATGGAAAGGTCAGTCAAGATTAAGATGAAGGCGACACTCTACGCAACTCAAGGATATGGCTGGTTTGTAAGATTTGTGGCATATTTAGCAGTTCAGTAAGACCTGGGTTTATATTCCACTTGGAGCGAACTCAAGGCATGCGATCAAATATGAAAAAATCAAAAAACAAACAATTGTGTTGCTTACGATCAGGGCTGGGCAATATATCATCTATATCATGATAAATGATTACGTGATACACTTTTCTGAGATATCGTCGGTATGGTGATTTTTTAATGTTTTCAATAATTACAAGTGAAATGGTCCTGAATGGACGCTGTTGATTTGACGTAATTTTTTTTAATTCTTAGGCATTAAAGAAACGTATCGTCACTCTCAGACTGTCAGCTAAATTACACGTCGTGATACACATAGTATATCGTAGAAACCTCCTCAAGAATCATATGATATTTTTGTCATATCGCCCAGCCCTACTTAAGATAACAATCTGTGAAGATGCGAATAAAGTATACATAAAGCAATAAAAATCACATTAATATGGAGAAGTAGTCAATGGTTAGAACTTGCCATTTTTCAACTCAGAAACGTAGGTTGATTATGAAAACTTTTATTTTGTCTCAATATCAAATCAAACCCTATCAGCAGAACTCTGATTGAAATTCTGATGTTGTAATATATTGGGCAACATTCGAGACATAACTGAGATTTAGGGCCTATGATTTTAATGCATGAACCATAAAACCAGACATAATATAAATGCTGCTGTATAACATACAGAACTACAGCTCTGGTTGGAACCTCTACAGAGAAATGATTACGATGCTTGATTGCAAATTGTTAAAGAATACTGGAACACTACATGGCACATGACGTGACCATAAGAATTTGCTTAGGATCTATTGATGGTTATGATAGATGGTGATGCCGGTTATGGAACATTCCCCAGAGGCCATTAACTCATGGCTTGTCAGTCATGGCCACTAGTATTGAATAAGTCACAAGCAGAGATAAAGAAACCCAGTCTATCTGGATTATAGTGTAAGCCATTGTTTGGGGTGATGACAGTGTTTGGTGCAAAGGTTGATTCAGACTCCATCAGCGCAAACAGTTTGGATTCATTGGCTGAACAAAAGTAAACAAATGTAATGCTGTTGTGACTGTAAAAAGGGTGCAGGGTTACAGAGTTCCTATTAATACAGGTGCATGCTGCATTATGGCAAGGCTCTGGTTTTCCTTTCAAAAGCAGTCTTTTGAGATCTAAAAAAAAATCCCAGATTGGTTTACAAGAAAGATAACATGATTGATACCGTGATTTTGAAACTCTTAAGAGATTTTGAAAGACCTAGGACAATCAAATAATCCATCAGTCAATCAATAAGGTGTCTTCTTGGTGTATTTGAGAGACAATGCAATTCAACACTTGCCAACTGGTGACTATTCACACTGTATATGGCTCAATTCGTTTGCCTTTACTTATGAATCCATTTTTTACGAAAGTAAAACCATGTCATACTTGTTCTTTTAAACGTACACGTTTTATATGAGATCAGGCTTAGGAAGCAAAGTGAGAATTGTATCGGAGGTCAGTAGTTCGCAACTTAAGGGCCCTTCTTTCCTTTGCCTGATGCTCTGACTTACTCAGACATAGACCAGATACATTCGCTCACCTATGACATTCTGATATGATTCAGAGTTTTGTTATGAAACTCATGCCATGACTTCTTGCTATTAGACCCTGCTCCTATTATGGCCAAAAAGAGCTAAAGTTCACCATGGCGTCCATTAAATCAGCAAGAAAACACACTTTAAATAGAGCCTTGCAAAAAACAGTTTGACTGATGTTAAAAATAGGCATGTGTGTTTGCATAGACGTGTATGGGCTTTGTATCCAGACTACGGCTATTGCTTCTCAGATTACTATCTGTTTTTCTTATATTAAAATAACCCACCCAGCCACAGAGATGAGATCTATTAAAATATTGACAGTTTGACCCTGACAAACAGCTGACGAGGCAAATTAACCAAACATCATTCGACAGACTCCCAAACATTCAGGTGGACATTACGTAATGTCCTTCACTTCATTAACCTTTCCCCCTCTCATGTTACAAATCCTGCCTGACTGAAAGACGCACACATCTATCAGACACAGAACAACACCACCTCATTATAGTGGCGTAGAAGGACAAATAGCATGTTTTTCACCTGACTGTGGTACAGAACCCATAAGTACGGTAAGGTGTCTGTTACCCAACACATAACTGCACCTATTAAAATGAGAGTTATTTAGAGATGCTGGTGTTAACAGTAAACACAAATAACTAGGGATGTATCGATACCTGGTATCGTGTATAGGTCTGATACCTTACATCCGATACCACGTGATTATATGACATAAACCTAGTGTACGTGGACAGGTAATACAAAAAGACAATGCTCTGGACACATTGCATGATTAATGATACCAATCAAAACAAAGCAGACTGCGAAGTGTGCTCTGTTTAAATATCAAGAGGAAGAACTACATCATCTTTCTACTAGTAACCTATTAAAACATCTTAAACATAAAACGCAACACAAATACTTTGCTAGATGAGGGGAAAAAAAGATCTCCAGACAATCCTAGGGGAGTGAAAATAACAGGGCTTACCCAGTATGCTGTTAATGACAATACTCATCATTGTTCAATGACAACAAGGGATTCTGACATAATGGAAACAAAAACGTACTTAACTTATCGCCGTTTCATACGTGACACAAAACCCGCTCCTCTCCACTGTAACTTTATCAAAGGAAACTAATCTAGCTCGCTACTGCAGCGCATTTAAAAGCTAGCTAACGTTTTCAAGAACAAGCCTAGTGTAGCGTATGTGCATGGATATATGTGCACAGTTCGTGGCCACCATGTACACCATAAACAGAGCTAAATAAAATGTTACTTGACATCCCGATTAATTCATTCTAAGTAGGTTACTCATTTTGGTATCAGTATCGGGATTGATGAGGGAAAAAACCCCAAAACAAATAAAATGGTATGGATGCATCTTTACTAACATTAGCAATAGTTGTAGAGGTTCTAGGTCTGAAGTACAATCTATGCCACATTTCATTTTACGTATAGAAACCTTAAGCAGATGACCAAATGGAACTTCCATTTGTTTTCCATTGTACTCAATGGGGGATGTTCCATCCATCCATCCATCTTCTATACCGCTTATCCTCTTCAGGGTCACGGGGAACCTGGAGCCTATCCCAGGGAGCATGGGGCACAAGGTGGGGCACAAGGTGGGGTACACCCTGGACAGGGTGCCAATCCATCACAGGGCACAATCACATACACATTCACACACCCATTCATACACTACGGACACTTTGGACATGCCAATCAGCCTACCATGCATGTCTTTGGACTGGGGGAGGAAACCGGAGTACCCGGAGGAAACCATGGGGGATGTTTTCAAACACTATTGAAGATTGCTATACTGTTAAAACTCGTAGAATTGTGATTTTTAACCAGCTAGTCTGGGTCCCAAACCACACACTATATCTCAAAGTAGTTTTCTAATCCTAAACGAATTGCGGTCAATTTGAATATTTAAACTCTGCCATCAGAAAGTTCATTTTCTCACTGCAGTGACATGCCCTTTGTTTAAACTAGTTTAATCACCTAAATTGCTTCAATGTGATCAAGCGATTAGAATGTTTCATTACCAAAATGAGTGCGAGTCGACATGATGAACACCAGAAAATAAATAAGCGATTAGCCTGGAGCAACACGCGGGCACTTGGTGTGTATCCGATACCTTTCCTACTTGTAATATTTCCCACAAGAGGTGGAATTCCACCTTTTAAACCAAGTAGCTTGTAAAGACTGAAGCTACTTTATTGGCCGAGCAGCGGAGACAAACATCGCTTCATCTTCTGAATGTATTCTACAGATCCCTGACCTGACAGATTGATGTAAAAATAAAATGATGCAATACTATGTTTATTTCTATTACTCCGTCATTAAAATAATTTAACAAATGTAGCTGTTCTATAGATTAACCTTTAGATTAACAGCTAGATACCAAAAAAAACCCATTGTACTTTGTTTTAACGTTTATAATATAGGACTCAGAAGAGTCAGACCAAAAAAACTTTATACAAGCTTCAAGTAAAATGTCAAAAACCTCATATTATGCAAAAGCTTGTAGATCATGTAAAGCTGTGATCACAGTCAGCAATTCAAATATTTTCCATTAGACGGTGTGATTCTGTATCATGCTCCGCAGCAGAAAAAAACAACAGGTTTTTCCTGCACTGTCAGATTCTATATAAAAATACACACGTCTGTGCAACCAGTGCTTCTACACTATGAATGTTCAGTATTGCTGGACATATTACCACTCCAATCAAATCTATATTAAAGCTGGACAAGGTAAACATGGCTGTCTTTTTGGCATGGGAACTCCATCATAGGCAGCGAGACTATAAAAAAAAGATTGAGAATTGCTTGTGCTATTGTCAGGATTCATTTTTATAAGTATTATTATACTACTCCTTGCAATGACGTTGTTTGTATAGTAAATAAAGGTTAAAGTGCACGTTCAAAATTAAATAATTTTAAAACACTAACAAATGCTACAATCATGCTTTAACCTTAAACTCTCGGCTAATTACACTGCGCTTATTCAATTTACATAAAGGCTTTACAGGCACACTCCTGTTCTGACATGCTTTTCAGTATGGTAGTACACTCACTAATCACTTTAATAGGAAACCCTGTACATCAGCCAATCCTGTGGCAGCAGCACAATGCATAAAAACATGCAGATACATGTCAAGACCTTCAGATAATGTTCACATCAAACATCAGAACGTGGAAAATGGAATCTTAGCGACTCTGTGGTATGGTTGTTGGTGCTAGTATTGAATTTCTAAGAAACTGCTGATGTCCTGGTTTTTTTTTTTTATGCACAACAGTCTCGGTTTACAGAGAACGGTGCACAAAAACATCCAGTGAGTGGCAGTACTGCAGGTGGAAATGCCTTGTTGATAAGAGAGGTCAGAGGAGAACGGCCAGACTGTTTTGAGCTGACAGGAAGGCTACAGTAACTCAAATAATCACTCTTTACAATCGTGGTGAGTAGAAAAGCATCTCAGAATGCACAACATGTGAAACCTTGAGGTGGATGAGCTCCGACAGCAGAAAACCACATCAGGTTCCACTCCTGTCAGTCAAGAACAGGACACTGAGAGTACAGTGGGCACAGACTTACTCAAACTGGACAGGTGAAGACTGGAAAAACATTGCCTGGTCTGGTGATTGTCTGACTTAAATTACAACTTGTGATAACCCGTCTATGTTCAGTGCTCTTGGTATCCTGAGAAAAAGAGTGTACAATGTTTTTTTAATTTTCATTTATTTATTTATTTATTTTTAAAATGGTACAGGTCACCTGACCATGAAAACAAGGGCAAAATGTTACCACACGGTCTGGTGTCAAATGTTAAAAGACAGACAGACAGACAGACAGACAGACACAGAGAGACAAAGAGAGAGAATGAATACAGTCATGTGAAAAAATAAGTACACCCTATGGAAATTGTTGACATTTTTGACATATTTGGACAAGCAAACATTTGATCCTCTTTGAAACACTGCCTATTAATAAAGTTGATACACTATCAAATGACAGATAAAACTGACATTTTGTAGTAATTTTCAATGAAAAAAAAAAACAGATCAGTCATATGGAAAAAATTAAGTACACGCCTACATTTACCACGCCTTCAATTCCATAAAACTAGAATCAGGTGTTCAGGGTTGGGTGCCAGTGATTAGAACCTGCTTAGGGAGTGCAGGTGGAACCGGTCTTATTTATACCCCTCTCATATCTAGTGTCTGGAGTACCCTTTGTTATTGAGATGTGTGGTGTCGTCATGCCAAGATCTAAAGAGATCTATAAGGCCTTCAGAAAAAAAGGTTGTGGATGTCTGAGTCTGGTGAGGGATTTAAAAAGATCTCCAAATTATTTGAAATACATCATTCCACTGTAAGGAAAATCATCTACAAATGGCGCAGATTTCAAATGACTGCCAGTTAGTCCAGGACTGGCCGTCCCAGCAAATTCAGCACAACAGCAGACCGTCTGATGCAAAATGAAGTCTCCAAGAACCCCAAAATTTCATCACAGGATCTGCTAGTAAGTCTTGCAACTGTTGGTGTTAAAGTGCATGCGTCTACAATCAGAAAGAGATTACACAAATTTGACCTGCATGGGAGGCGTGACAGGAAAAAGCCTTTGCAAGACTACAGTTTGCCAATGAGCATATAGGCAAAGACCAGGCCTTTTGGAATAATGTGCTCTGGACAGATGACTGAAAGACAGAGTTGTTTGTCCACAGTAACAGACATGTTTGGCGCAGACCTAAGACAGCTTTTCAGGAGAAGCACCTCATACCAACTGTGAAGCACAATAGTGGAAATGTAATGGTTTGGGGTTGCTTCACTGCCTCAGGGACTGGACAGCTTGCATTCATTGATTCAACTATGAATTCTGCATTATATCAGAGAGTGCTTCTAGATAATGTGAGGCCATCTTTCCGAAAGTTGAAGTTGAACTGAAAGTGGACCTTTCAATGGCATAATGGTCATAAGCACACTAGCAAATCCACCAAGGAATGGCTCAAAAAGAAGAAATGAAGGGTTATGGACTGGCCTAGTCAAAATCCAGATTTAAATCCCATTGAAATGTTGTGGGGGAATTTGAAATGGGCAGTACATGTAAGAAAACCCTCAAATATCTTGCAACTGAAAGAATATTGCATGGAAGAGTGGTCAAAAATTCCAGCAAGCCTGGTGGACAATTATACAAAACACCTACAAGAGGTTATTTCTGCTTAAAGGGGCAATACTAGCTTCTGAGGCCAAGAGTGTACTTACCTTTTCCACAGAAAAATATCACATCTATTTATATTTCTGTTGAATAAATGGTTGAAAAATCCAATTTTCCTTGTGGTTTCCTTCAAGTATATCAACTTTATTAATAGGCAGTTTCAAAGATGATCAAATGTTTGCTTGTCCGAACATGTCAAAAAAGCCACCAGTTTCGTTTCCATGGGGTGTACTTATTTTTTCACATGACCGTATGCAATAAACCATGACGAGATAGGAAAGCAAAAATGAACAGACATGACAAAAGAAGTGTTTGTTGTCTGTGGTATAACGAGCACCAGTTAGTGCAGTGTATTAATCTTCTTACACCAGAGCTGAAACAATGATTATTCACACTCGAATCAATCAATCTCCAACCTCCTATATTTCTCCTTCTGCCTCTCTCTTTCTCGATTGTCTTTTATAAAGAGTACAATGAATGACTAAATAAAAACCGCTTGGAACACATGGAGTGCTGTTCAGAGACACTTTTCTGTCTTTCTTCATGGTTATCTCTCAGTTTCTATGTCTATCTTGACCAGTCCCTGACCAGCAGCCACAACAAAAAATAATGACCAGCAAGGTAGCAACAGCATAAACAAGGTTTAACAGCACACATGAGAGATGCTGTGTGTGTGTGTGTGTGTGTGCGTGTGTGATTAGGGTTTAGCACGGCAGGGGAAGCAAGGCTTGCTGGGAGGTGTAGTCAGTCATGATTAGCCACATACAAACAATGACTCATCTCCTGACCAAAAGGATGGCTATACGCTTCATTTATTTGGACACAAGCAAACAGTTGATTCAACACAGGTAATCCGACTGTGTACAGTGTACTACCTTCACCCTGGGTGTGTGTTGCCAGAGACACACACTGTGTCTGATACTGCAATGCTACACTTTCTGTGGTGACTGAACATTCAGTTCAGTTAGAACTCAATGACGAACCCTGTTCTGAATATGAGTGCGTGTGTGAAAAAAAAAATGGAGGTAATAATGTATGGAGTGAATGTTCATTCTTTAACCAATGTTTAATTTGTGCTGGAATTAACTGAATCATAACCAGCTTAGGACCAGACCGTATGTTTCAGTTTTATTATTTGTCAATATTGACATCTTATCTTTATGATACATAATGAGTCTTTATGGGTCACATATACAGTAGAGCACAGTGAAATTCTTTTCGTTGCATACCCCAGCCTGTCAGCACAGGGTCAGCCATGATACAGCACCCCTGGAGCAGAGAGGGTTAAGGGCCTTCCTCAAGGGCCCAACAGTGGCAGCTTAGCAGTGCTGGGGCTTGAACCCCAGACCTTCTGATCAGTAACCCAGAGCCTTAACCACCAAGCCACCACTGCCCCCATGCATGATGCATGGGACAAAATTTTTTTGTGGCTTTGCCTTTTTTCAAAAATTTGTGATGCAACTTGCAGGGTTTTTTGTTCTTTTTTTTTTTTTTATCAGAAAACTGCTTGAATTGGAGAAATTACAATTGCACAAAATTGTTTTGTGTGGTTTTTCACAGTGACTACATATACAGCAGTAATCTAATTATTGACCTTATTCTGAATAAGACAATATTCTGATTAAGGTGCTTACATGAGTTGCTTTTAGAATATTTCCATCATGTTCCCATTTTACATGTTATAGAACATAGATCAATTAACAGCACACGTCATTACGTCAACGCACCACGCCGTCTGACGTCCCACCAGAATTTCACGTATCGACGTACAGTTGGTCTTCGTTATGGTACCGTGTACAATTTTGCTGTTTTTATTTTTAATTTTTACGAACGCTTCAAGTGCGGTTAATCATTTGTCATGCTATACGTGCTAATAGACGACTGCTTGAAGCCTTGGGCTGCGTCCCAAACCGTGTACTTACCTACTGTATAGTAACTGAAATACATGCATCTCGCCTACTATATAGTAGATACGTACATGGTTTTGGACACAGCTCTCTTGTTTGCAGTAAAACGGGTGAGCGCTGCCGTGTGTGTATGTGTCCTGTCGCAAAATACAAGTGAAAACTCTCACACGACGTTAATAGTGTGATTAAGGTGTGTACATGTCTGTAATGCACTTCAATAATGCCACTAAAACAGGAATACTCCACATGTCTTAATTCCATTTGTGTTTACTTCGAGTATGACTTTAATCGGATTAAAGTAATAAAAAAATTGCTGTTTACATGGTAGTTTCTTAATCAGAGTATCATCTTCATCGGGTTAATATTGGATTATTGTTGTCCATGTAAACGCACTGAGTGATGATTGTTGGTAAATTAGACCTTTTAGCTGTACTCATGTTCATCGCACGTGAATCGAAGAGGGCTTTGACTGAAGGAGGGTTGTGATGTCACGTCGGCCCTAATCTGCGGAAAATCTGCGGTACTTTAGAAAAATTAGCTCCTCCGAATATTGCAGTGTGTGCTTGATTTTGCGTTCATTTTTCCAATCACAAAATCCCAGATGGCCTGTATAGTCATTAACGTCATGAGCCGCTGGGGCAAATAAACCCGTTTTTCTTTAAAGAATGGCAGTTAACAATTTGACTTGCTTTGACATGTATATGTTTCTATAAAACATTAAGAAATGCATTACATCATCTTTATTATAATCATCACACATACATACATACATACACCAATGAACAACTGTTTAACATTCTGCTTCATGCAATAAGCACAACTTAATGTAATAACATCTACAAACACAGTGAAGCATTCGAGAAGATCTGCAACAGCATACAGGCATTTAGACTCATGCATCTCTGCATACCTTATCTAACTAACACACACACACACACACACACACACACACACACACACACACACACACACACACACACACACACACACACACACACACACACACACACTGCAGTGTCAAGGTAGGTTAGTGGGGATGGTGTGCACGTGTGTATGAGACCAGGGTTCGCCAATGCGTCTAAACCAAGGTTTTCTCCGGCCACCGTTTCCTCTCTCCGGTATTACCGAGTCTATAAAATTTCTCCCTGCGCTTCGCGCGCGCGTCACTCGTTTTAGCGCACCGATGACGTCACCGACGCGTGCAGCGGAATGTTAATGCGGAGCTGCAGCTTCATTCACAAAAAAAAATAAAATAAATAAATAAAACAGTCAGTAGCCACAATGCCCTGTTCCCTACAAACAAACAAACAACATGCATTCAGGAAATTATTTTCTCACTAAGTTTTTTATTTTTATTTCTTTATTTTGTGGGCACCAGCTTATTCCTGTAGTCTGTGGTTATTTTATTTTATTTATGCTTCACTGTTCTTTCACGTGACCGCAAAACTCCCAAAATAACGTGACAAAAAAAAATTCAGATTCACTTCCATTTCTGAATGCGTTTTGGATATTTTGCCAATTAAAAATAATAATAATAATAATTCAGAGGATTTGTTTGAAATGTTCGACACTTCAAAAGCTTTCACACGGCTCCTGTTGTCAGGGGGCGTGGTTACGTCTGGGCGACCATAGCAACCATCCTTCGCCGCATAGATCAAATAAAACAACAATGTAATGATGAGACTTTGACATTGAAACACAAAGTGTTTATTTTACCATAGGGGTCAGATCGTTGTTGGAATCACTTGATAGCCGGGTTGTCTTATGATGAAAGGAGAGCAAACTTAAATATTTTACATACTGACAGAGAGAGAGAGAGAGAGAAAGAGAGAGAGAGAGAGAATATTAGAACTGTGACCCTGGGCGAACACACTGAACACTTGGGCTGATTGGCGAGCATGCAGCTATGAAGCTTGAGCATGCAGAGACAGAGAGACAGAGAGAGAGAGAGCGAACAAACAAAACGCAGGCATGTCTTATTTCTGTCCTTTCAAACAAATGATCAGTACCTGCATTTTGTCGGACGTGAACACCTCAGAATCCACGTCGCACGCGATGAGCGTCACCAGTTCCACTTTCATATCGATCGATGGCATTCCCTTTTAAAACGATCAACAATGTGATGTTTTATTATTATTATTATTATTATTATTAAGCAGATCTGATTTTATTCCTCTCTCGTTCCTTTCCGAGTCAGACTGAATATAAATGTGCACCGCTCTCTGTGTGCTGCGTTCACTGGGTTCACCTGAGATGCGCTACTGAAGAGACCTGAGCACGCGCTGACTCAACTCCTGCCTGTCTGACCCTCGCTGTCTTGAACGCAAGGGGCGGAGTTAAGCCGTTCCAAACGCACCAATCCGCGCGCGCCCCGGTACTGACGCCACCAGCCTGCATACACTGTTGTGTGATCAATCACTAAAAGATGTTTTTGAGTTAGTTTTAGGGTTTCTTTTTCCATTAAGTGCTTTGTTTCCCTGTTAGCACAAATGATCCATCATGTACTTTCAGTGAGCATGTTATAGGTTCAAGAAAGGCCTGTGTGTATGAAAAAAAATAAATGTTACTATGGTAACCAGTAGTAGGAACGCCTACTGGCAACTTCATAGTACAGCGACTGCCGACTTGCAGTGATAAAATCACGGTGTGTGTGTGTGTGTGTGTGTGTGTGTGTGTGTGAGAAAATGTACCTTTCTGAACGACACGCTGTAAAAACACCCTAAATCGCACTAAAATCATTGTAACACACCATCAAGTGGTTTTGACTACTATAGAAAGGCAACCAAAATAGACAGATAGATAACATTATTCATTTTTTAAAGTGGCAGTGGCAGTGCAAACATTATAAACATTGTACACCATGTGAAAAACATCCATGGATATGGATAATGTATAGTGGTAGTTCTACTATCATCCTATGAGCTTATCCTAAATTGGCTCAATGCAGATAGTGTCCCAGCACCGTAATGAGCTGATGTTGTAGTGTCATTACAATTGGTACGAACGACCTCCTCTACAGCTGAGCTGAAGGAGTCTTCTACTAAAGGACCCCCTCCCAAGCCTCCCCTATCATGTGGCACACCCCCCTCCCACCCATATTGGTGGAGACCAGGTATAATGTTGATCTATTCTATATAAAATCTATCTATATATATAACCTAATGTATAATCTGTTTAGATAGGTAGATAGATATTTTTGTTTCTGTACGTTTTAAAATTACTTTACATAACATTTATGATTTATTTTTAATAATTTATGACTTTTTTAAAAATAATCTATAACGGACTGGTATGGAACATGAATTATCAAAAAATGTTTCTGAACACTATAACTACTTTGAAAAAGAGAACTAGGCTGTAATAACGTGTACGATTTTACATGTAAAACATGTTGCAATCCATTCGGCTTGCGTTCTAAAAAAACATTTGCATAAGAATTATGTAAATTAGGACGAAGGGCGCGTCTCGTTATCCACGACATTGTTAAATGTCTTGCTTGCTTCTTTTTACATTTCACATCTATGTCAGCTGCCGTGCGATCACTGGGTAGTGCTGCTCAGCCACTCACTGAACAGAGCAGACGCGGAGAGAGGTATGAGTGCAGTGAGAAAGTAAGACCTTGCGCTTGCAGGACAGTACTGGCGACAATTGGAAAGTTGCTACGGTTTGTCCAAAAAGTCACTAGATTTGTCATTAGGCTTTTTTTTTTTTTTTTTTTTGCAAAAAAGAGTCACTAAAGGGGTCTGAAAAGTCACTAAGTTGGCAACACTGGTCCACACTGTCAGCTAGATAAAAGGCAGGCTAAGCTCCGCCTCTCCCCAGCAAGAAGAAAATACAGAGGGAGAGGGAACGCGGGGTTTTTCATTTATGCACATTCTATTCTATTCTATTCTATTTGAAAAGCAATAAAATACACAGAGTGCCCAAATGATGCCCCGCCTGTGTTTTGTTTCTTGAAAACAATTTACACCCCCCTTCCGATCTCTCCGTGCCCCCCGTGTTGGGAACCACTGCTCTATATGATAGAGTTTACTGTAGCCGTGATACTTCCAGTGGTTCAATGTAAAATCCCAAGGCCGCCCATAAGAGCGGGGTTAATAGTTGTAAAATGATATTGCCGAAAAATGTCGCCGACATGTGTGTTGCCTACAATTTTTGTACATTTATAAATTTCTGCTTATGTTTGCAGTCCAGCTGCATGAGAATTAAATTTCACTTTCCCTGGTAACCATTAACCACTACCATGGTTTTACTATGATACTCCATGGTAACGATGTTTGCGCGTTTAACCATGAACTAAAATGATAAAAACATCTTAGATTGTTTTGGAAATTGTTTTGCAATGTACTTGCCAATATATTCCAATATGAAGCACTGCTGGCTGTTTGCTATAATGCAGTTTGCTCTCCGTTAAAGTGTCAACTTCTGCAAGGTTGATTTTTTACTTGCTCTTGCATATAAACCAACATGTTGATGATAAGGAATGATTCCTTATGAGGTTCAATTCAATACAATTTGTTTTCATTTTAATTTTGTGCTTTTAACAACTGACATCGTCACAAAGCAGCTTTACAGAAATTCAGATATAGATTTAGACTTATTCCTAATGTACAAGCCAGAAATAATGGTGGCAAGGGAAAAACTCCCTGAGACAGCATGAGGAAGAAACCTTGAGACCTGGACTATAACAATATAACAAACAGCTGGCACAGATATGGTCTGAAGGCAGATAGACCTAAGGCTTAATGCAAGATACTGACAGTAAAACGCTTCCTGATCTTGAAGTCAGAGGACGATGGGGAACTAATGGTGTGGGCAGTGGCGAGTTCAGATTGGTTGCATGGGGGATGGGGGGGTGGTTGGGGTTCAAATACGGTTGCATTAGTGTCTCATCCCACTCTCAGATCTGATTTGATCAAGGTTTTGGGTGGCAAGACCTACATGTGACCATGCTCCTGGGTGTGGATGTGAAAAGTGCTAGGCAATGCCTTCAGATATCAAACGTATTTGCTTGTTGATCTCCTTCAGAAGCATGGACTGAGGAAGACCCAACCAATAGCAGCTTTACTCTGTGTGTATTTTAACTGCCGCTCCATTGGGGTGTGCTGTTCTAGGATACAGCATGACATTGGTGATGTTCCTCTGACACCACAGGAGTTTGTCAATGATTACAATTTTCACTGAATTCATGAATGACATCGGTTTTAAAATTGTCTGTGAAACAAGTTAGTTCTTGTGATCATTTACATTATAGCATCTGTAAACAGCCGTTAACTTACCAGCCTCTATTTTGTCTCTCTTGAACAACCTAGTAGATTAAAACCTTTGACAAAGGACAGGGATAGAAGACTAATGGCACTAGCCAAAATAGGTCTGCTTCTGGGTTTTGCAGTGCTATGAACATTGCGTTAATATTTTTTGTTGCTTTTCAAAGTGCATTATTCTGTCAGTGGTACTAATAGAACCTCTCGTATTGTCTGTAGGAAGAAAAGAAAAGCAGGGCAGTAGAACAATTCAAGCTTCCAGGTATTTCGTTTCCTCTCTCTCACACACACACACACACACACACACACATTCATAGAACTATGTATATTGTAATGTCAATGTATGTCTTTGTACTGTATCACTGTAGCGATCAACTGATTTGACATTTCTTTTATTCTTTTCTGAGTATTCATGTTTTAATATAATAATGAGGCTATAAATAGAACACCATGAATCACACACACAATGTACAGCAATGGCACTGTAGACATCATGCTGTGTGTGTGTGTGTGTGTGTGTGTGTGTGTGTGTGTGTGTGTGTGTGTGTGTGTGTGTGTGTGTGTGTGTGTGTGTGTGTGTGTGTGTGTGTGTGTGTGTGTGTGTGTGTGTGTGTGTGTGTGTGTGTGTGTCAGAAGGAGTAACTCACTTGGTGTGCATGAGCTGTTGTGTGTATTGGACTATCCATCTCAAGCCTGACGGGGTCAAGCTAAAGACCTGGAAACAATTTATTGGAAAAAAATGAGTGGTTTATAGTTTATGTGAGGGTGGGATTTTTTACATGTAGTGCAAATGAATAAATTTGTCATGTGTGTGTGCGCGAGCATGTGTAGACTGCTTTACTATCTCACCCTGCTCTACCAGCCTCTGGCTTCACTGCAGCTGCAGCAAACTAGGGCAAGATATTTATAGAACACAGAGAGAGAGAGAGAGAGAGAGAGAGAGAGAGAGAGAGAGAGAGAGAGAGAGAGAGAGAGAGACACACACACACAGAAAGAGCGAAAGAGAGACACACATACACACACAGAAAGAGCGAAAGAGAGAGAGAGACACACACAGAAAGAGAGAGAGAGAGAGAGAGAGAGAGAGAGAGAGAGAGAGAGAGGGTCCAGGTGCAGAGGAATGCAGGGTGATGCAGCAGAAATAGACAGAGAGACAGAAAGGAGGGAGAGGGAAAGGGAGAGAGAGAGACAGAGAGTGAACAGAGGACAGACATAAAAAAATAAAAAATAAATTAATAAAAAATACAATTCCACAGTTCCTATAAACAGCCTGCATAAAATAATGAACAGAAGAGGAATATGAATGAAGGAGAGACAATGCGTGCCTGTTGCCTGGTGACGCAGAAACACTGCATTATCTCCATCTTCATGCCCAATTCATATATTAATATCTTCCTGATCCATACAGCAGCACTGGCTATTTTCATCTCAGTTCTCCACTCTCTTCTGTCTAAAGTCATGTCTAGGAACAGTAGAAGGCAAACCAGTCTATTTATGCCTGATCCATTATATAAGAATGAGAAGAACAGCTTTCCATTAAAAAAAAAAAAAAATAGTTTCTATAGTTTTGCAGACTTGTTTCTAAAATGTAACTCATTTATACTCAACCAAAATGGCTGTTTCTTGTGCAAAGCAACAGAAGGCTGCATTCCAAAGCCATGGTTGTCAATGTGAGGTCAAGGGTTGACCAGGGGTCACTGAATCATATACAGCCAGGTCCTTAATTATTTGCACAGTGACAATTTTTGTAATTTTGCCTCTGTACACCACCACAATGGATTTGAAATGAAGCACTCATATAATTGAATTGTAGACTTTCAGATTTAATTCAAGGGGTTTAACAGAAATATTACATAAGCTGTTTAGAAATTACAGCCAGGGGGCACACTGGCTAAGTGGTTAACATGTTTGCCTCTGAATTTCGGGGTTGAGGGTTTGATTCCCATCTCTGCCTGTGTGCGTAGAGTTAGCATTTTCTCCCCATGCTTCAGGAGTTTCCTCTGGGTACTACAATTTCCCCAAATGACATCTCTAAATTGTCAGTAGTGTGAGTGTGTACGATAGTGCTCTGTGATGGGTTGGCACCCTGTCCAGGGTGTCAACCACGTTGTGCCCCAAGTCCCCTGGGATAGACTCCAGGCTTCCCGCAACCCTGTGTAGGAGAAGCGGTACAGAAAAATGGATGGATGGAATTAGTCTTTTATAAAAATTTATTTATTTATTTATTTATTTATTTAACACAGGCTCAAATGTAACTGGACAATTGACTGATAATCAGTTCCATGGCTAGGTCTGGCCTATTTCCTCATTATTTGACAAATGACCAATGAAGGAGATAAAAGGTCTGGTTGATTCCAAGTGTTGAATTTGCATTTAGTAGCTGTTCATGGGAACTCTCAATATGCGGTCCAAAGAGGTGTCGATGCAAGTGAAGGAGGCCATCGTTAGGCTGAAAAACAAAACAGACACATCAGAGAGATAGCAGAAACTTTAGGAGAGGCCAAATCAACAGTTCTGTAAATTCTTAAAAAGAAGGAACGCACTGCCGAGCTCAGCAACACCAAAAAGGCCTGGAAGACCACGAAAGACAACTAAAGTGGATGATCACAGAATTCTTTCCTGGAGGAGGTAGGCATATCACTGTCAAAGTCTACGATCAAGAGACCCTTTCATGAATGCAAATGCCCAGTTTTGATACAAGATTAACTTGTACCAGAATGATGGGAAGAGAAGAGTATGGAGAACGAAAGGAAGGACTCATGATCCAAAGCATACCACATCATCTGTCAAATATGTGGAGGCAGTGTCATGGCATGGGCATGTGTGGCTGCTAATGGAACCGGGTCACTAGTGTTTATTGATGATGTGACTGCTGATAGAAGTAACAGAAGGAATTCTGAAGTGTATAGAACTATACTTTCTGCTCAGATTCAGTCAAATGCTGAAAAACTGTTAGGATGTCGCTTCACAGAACAGATGGATAATGACGCAAAACAAACCACAAAAGCGACCCAAGAGCTTCTTAAGGGAAAGAAATGAATGTTCATAAAAGGCCGATTCAGTCACCTGACCTCAACTCAACTGAGAATGCATTTCACTTACTGAAGACAAAACAGAAGGCAGAAAGACCCACAGACGAGCAGTAACTGAAGGCGGCTGTAATTATAGGCATTGACTGCAAAGGATTTGCATCAAAGTATTAAAAATAATCCTAATATTTATAATTGGTAGTTTGTCCAATTACTTTTGAGCCTGTGCAAATGGAGGGACTCCTCAGGGGAAATGTCTAATTTCTGAATGGTTAATGCAATATTTTTGTTAAACCCCCTGAATGAAAGCTGAAAGTCTACACTTCAAATCACATCAAAATGACCAAAAATTGTGTCACTGTCCAAATACTTATGGATCTGACTGTACATGATTCTTCAGATTTTGTTACATTGGATGAAATCACAACCCACCATTATAAAAGCCATTATCTTCATCGTTGAGTTGCTATAGTTATTAGCCTCACTTGAAAACACCAATTAATAGGCATGTTACTGTACACGTTTACACAATATGCCTAATATCCGAATCTGATTATTAAAATAAATCACCACAAAATGGGTCCACACTTTTTATTTATTTATTTATTTAACTTATAATGAGGTCCCTGTAGACTGTACCCTGTAGCAAGACTGTAGAAAATGTTTACTAATGTGTTTTAAAAGGTGGTGAGTTTGGTCATTTTACGCCAAACTGTCAGACATAACAAAAAACGCAAAGCTGTCTTCAAACTTCAGCAGCTTCAATAAAATATCAGCTCAGAAAGAAACTTCTGGCCTTTGTAGTTCTCCAGGCTCTGCAACCGAAAGGGAAAAGACAGATGATCTGAACCACCAACATCCGGCCAATCAGAACAAGAAAGCATCCAGTCAGACTCCAGAGAAATAGACAGACAAACACACAACTTGCTTTAGCTAACCGCAATCAAAATCACTGACTACACCTTTAACTGCTTGTCTCATAGTTGACCATTTTCTTTAGACTAACAGAGCTAATTCATAATTTAGCCAAAGCCATTTCCATAGTTAAATTTTGTACTGTAACATGACCGGAAAACATACAGAATGTATTACCTTTCCTCGTCCTGTAAAGGGAGGCTCTTATGGGTTCCTCTAGAAACCCTCTTAAAAAGCCAAGCTCTCTGGGGAACAGAGTTTATTAGTTTATGAGGTTTTCTGAGGAATCTTTCTATCCAGTTTTGAAAAAAAATCAGCGCATCAAGGAAACGTCCTTTCTGATCGATGTCTGTCAAGGCTACAACAAACTACCATTTACCACTAAATAATAAAAGCATTTCGGTCATGACCTTTTGACACGATTTTTTTTCCAACCAGCTTGTGGACTTGATTTCAGACCTCTATTATCTGGAGATCACGAGTTTGAATCCTGACGATACGAGAGCCATCGTACCTGGGAGGCTAGGAGAGCAAAATTGGCCATGCTCTGTGGATTCTGGGAGGAAAAGCATTACTCTGTTCTTCCCCCATCAATCACAGCACCATCAGAGAAGAGGGCAGACAGTGCTTTCCTCAGAGTGTGTTCTGCAGCCCTGTGACACAGCATGGGCAGCAGATTGAAAAAGGTTGGTAACTGTTGGCGAGTGAGAACTGGCCAAGACCAAATTGGTGAGAAAATGTGGAAGAAAAAGAGATCTCTAACACTAAAGTCAAAGCATTGACTTGAAAAAAAAAAAAAGTCTTCTGATTGCGTGTTGCAGCTGGGAAACCATTTTTGTAGCAAAGATTGTACGCACCGATCGTAATCATGGTCCGACAATCAGTGGTAGAAAGTTGTTTTTTTTTTTTTTTTATTATTCAGGCACCAGTATATCAGAAGAAGGACTGTTGCTGGTGAGAGATACACTGATAATGGATCATCATGCTGTATTTTAAAAAGAACCTTACTTTCACCACAATCACAAACACCTATACATCTAGGGCTGGTTGATATGTCGATATATCAATATTGTGATAGATGATTACATGATACACTTCTCTGAAATATCATTGGTATGGTTATGTATTTTTTTTCACAATTTTAATAATTACATAGTAAATGATACTGAACGGATGTGGTGGAGTTCACGTAATTAAAAAAAAAAATCTTTGTAGAAATTAAATAAAAGTGCCATCTAAGAGAGTTTAATGGGGTTTTTTTTTGTTTGTTTATTTTACTACTTTTTTGCAGACAGTTTATTAGCCAAATTATATGTCGTGATTCGCATTGCATATCACAGAAATGTCTTCAAGTATCATAGGATATGATATTTTTGTCATAACGCCCAGCCCTATATACGTGCCACCTCAGACTCGCTCGACGTCACTGAACTGTGTGGGATCACGTTCTGTAATTTATCACAGCACTGATTCAATCTTAGGTTTTCAGAGTAAACAATTACAAATACCTGTAACTATCCTTCTGATTGCTGTTCACTTATGTTATGAGGCATGATGTTTTACCCAATAAATATTTCCAGTAACAGTTGCAGGGAAGTAAACACACTACTGCTAATGGGTTAATTCACAGGAACGTTCTGTGAATGTAGTCCAGCCATCACTAAATGCAGGTTACTCCGATTCCTCTTCCACAGCATCCATTAGATTTGAAACGTGTGCATTAGCAGAGAATATAAAGCCATCTAGGTTGGACCTACATGCTTGAGGCAGTGTGTGCGCGCGATGTGTGCATTTGTGTGTGCGTAGGAACCATTTGTTCTTTCTGGGAAGATGCTTCATTAACACAACACTTGTACACATAAGGCCAGGAAAAGTAAAATTAATATATATATAATATAATATAATATAATATAATACATAATATAATATAATATGGAACGTCCCTTTTTCAGGAGACTGTATTTTAAAGATAATTTTGTAAAATCCAAATAAGCTTTACGGATCTTTATTGGAAAGTTTTTAAACAATGTTTTTCGTGCTTGTTCAATGAACCATAAACAATTATTGCACATGCATCTTTGGAACAGTCCTTAAGACATGAACAGTTTACAGGTGGTGGGCAATTACGGTCACAGTTACAATAAGTTAGGACACTAAAGAGACCTTTCTACTGACTCTGAAAAACACCAGAAGAAAGATGGCTAGGGTTCCTGCTCACCTGCGGGAACATGCCATAGACCTGCTTCAGGGAGGCATGAGGACTGCAGATGTGTCCAGAGCAATAAACTGCAATGTCTGTAATGTAAGACGCCTAAGACGGCGCTACAGGGAGACAGGAAGGACAGCTGAACGTCCTTTCAGTGGAAAATTACATGTAAGTATGTGTCCCCCCCAGACGTGATCAAGAACTTGCAGATGCCTTGGTGGAAGAGTGGAGGAACATCTCACAGCAAGAACTGACACATCTGGTGCAGTCCATGAGGATGAGACGCACTGTAGTACTTAAAGCAGCTGGAGGACACCACATACTGACTGTTACTTTTAATATTGACCCCCCCCACCTTTGTTCAGGGACTCATTACTCCATTTCTGTTCCTCAAATGTCTATGAAACTTGTTCACTTTATGTCTCAGTTGTTGAATGTTTTTATGTTAATGCAAATATTTACACATGTTAAGAAATTTGCATACATCATCTGGCTTATGGATGAGAAACTGGGACTAAAATAGCTAGCCATGATAGTAATTACTAACAAACTGAGCTCTAACCTTAAAGCACACTCACGTCACCATTTGCCAATTCCAAATTAAAGTGAAATCAGTACTTTTGGTTTGTTGCTTGGTTTGACATGGGACATATTTAGGTTAAGTTTGCACCTCATGGGTCTGTTTAGCAGCCCTCATTAAAAATAAATAAATAAATAAATAATAATAATTAGGCATGTCGCATAATGCACAGCATGTTTGGCTGGTTTCATTATTTCAGTTGATTGAGCGTAGAACTGTGTTATGATATTGTGCTACAGATCTCTTAGACGCAGAACGAGACCACCGCTGATTGGCAGTCTCAGATCAGTCATTTTTGCCCATACTTGATTCACATGGAATGAATGTTGGATTTGTGAAAGCCTCCTTAATGTTTCCTTCTGATCCAGGCAAAGCCTATCCTGTACAGAGATCAGTTGTTACTCACATGCAGACATGTTATACCAAACCTGCAAACAATCACCTCACTGTGGACCTTACACACACACTCACACACTCACCCGCTGCCTGTCCTCCTCAAACACGGCGTCGTGTACAGAGCAGGCGAACAGTGAGGTGGGCAGGTCACTCAAGTCCATCATGTCCTCTGACTCATCATCATTCTCCCCAAACAACATCTCCTCCTCATCCTCATCTTCCTCAGGGTCACTGTTGTGGGCATCGGAGCCATTACTCCACAACTTCAGTCCATCACGCATCATCTGCATCGGCCTGCCTGGCCAGTAGACTACACAGACAGACAGTGAAGCCCATTGAGTAAAGATGGATTTCTGGTTAAGAACCAGGCCGTTTCCTTTGAGAACATATCACCACTTTTGAGAAAAGTATTTCAAAATTTCAACAGAACACGATAAGGGTTAAATATCCCAAAAATCAGGATTAATATAAAGTGAATTCCTATACAGTGAATGGTATTCATTTTTTTAATTTACCACAGCGCTGCTGAATTGTTCAGGTGTTGATTAAATTTCTATAACACTATCTTTGACAGAAGTGTGAGATGCAAGGTTTATATTAAATGTGCACTTTCTAAGAAGTTATTATTTCTATAATAATTAATTCACTGGAAATTGTGTGTTGACATCTCACAAAATCTCCAACTGAACAAAACAAAAATTCTAAGGCAGATAAGCCTGGGTCTGGTATAGGGAGTTATTATTTTGGCTCTTTTTTTTTCCTTTCCTTCCAGCTACACGGACGGAATGAACACCTGAGCAAAGAGTCTACACTAAATGGCCATATTATTAGGAATACCCACCTTGTAGCTGCATTAAGAGCGAGACCACTCTTAGCACAGTAATGACATTGTATGACAGTGATATGGTAGTATGTAGTGGTATATCAGGTACAGAAGTGCTACTGGCATTTTTAAACACCTCATTAATTTTATGGCCACATTATGGTGATGATCTACCTTGTAGGTGGACAATTAACAACCAGAGCTCATTTTTTTCCATTCATACTGTGTTAATCATCCTCTAGCCTTCATTAGTGTTAGTTATGACCCATAGAGGCTGGATAGTTTTGACTGTTTCTCAACTCAGCAGTTACAGTTATGTGTTTAAAAAGCTCAACAACACTAATGTACCTGATATATCATCATTCATTTGTCTTCAGTATGCACTTTATTATGGTTAGTGTCCAAGTGGGTCCAGAGCCTATCGTGGAAACAATGGGTGTGAGGCAGGACCAGAGGTGTAACCTAGTCTAGGAATTCAAGGCTGTGGCTGAACTTTTTTTCTTTCGCCCCACTTCTTTCTTCTAGCCAAAATGTTTTATACAGTCCAGCTAACACCCCTTGGCAGGCACGCGCCCTAGCCGGCACTGCGTGGGGCAGGCCTTGGATGAGACACCAGTCCATAACAGAGAACCATGCACACACACTTTCACACCTAGGATTGCCCGATTTAGCGTCCCAGCATATTTTTTGGGAGGTTGGAGGCAACCAGAGAACCAAGAAGAACCCAATGGAGCACACAGACAGTAACCGAAGCTCAGCATCGCTGCACCGCTCATACCATCATATTAATGTCGATGCTAGTCCACCATCAAAATAACACAATCAGTGGGGATCCACTTCCATTAATAATAAACTGTGTGGCTACAGTCAGTAATTATAGCTGCATGGCACACCTGTAATGGTAGGTACACCTGATAAAGTCTAGTTTACATGTATAACAGCGCCATCCAGCGGTCACAGTGCAATTACATTCCTTATCCAGCACTAATCTTATTATAGGCGCGCTTTGCTTAAAAAAAAAAAAACTAAAAAAAAAAAAAGAAAAAAAAAAAGAAATTTAACACAAAGCAAAATCTGGCTAAACATGTCTATTTTTTCACACCATGCCTTCACAAATGCGATTAAATTTATGCACACTTATATTTTTTAGTTTTTTTTTTCTTTTCACCCAAACAGCACAACGACCAGCAGCTACAGACCTATAATGATCGATTTCGCCTCACAGAAAGTGTCTGTGTTGTAAACACGCTAAAAAAAAACAACAAAAAAACAAACAAAAAAAAAAACACTGACAGAGCGGATAGTAAACAAAATATCGCTGCGATAAACTGCATGAAAAGCCGACAACTTTATCTCTTAAGGAGATGAGGACCAAATCCGCCCGAGCAGACAAAAATAAACAGGTTATTTAAGCAAACGCTTACCAAAACCAATTCAAAATCAAATCCACAACTCGGCGTTTGGGGTCAGAGACTATCGCCTTCAGCTTCCGCTTGTCGCCATTTCATGGCAGAGCGGTATGAATGGATGAACCCGGCCTTTAAACCCGTTTCTCCTGACCAGAAGATCCAGAGGATGCTCAGCGTAGTGACTGACACAATGACTGTCCAATAAAATTCAGGCTTCTGATCGCGCCAGCCAATGGCGTTAGAGCTCGCGGAAGGGGGCGGTATTAGCTGATATCACGCGCGGTCGCAAACACCTGTTCGCTTCTTTAAAGCTGCAGTATGTAACATTTTTGTTAGAAATGAAGCATGGAATGTGAAGTTACAGGAAAGTAACTTCCCATACATGTGATACATGACCAAACCAAAGTTGTTTCACTGTAGCAGCACGTTCCAAAGTGTTTTATTCAACAGAAGTTACAACAATTCATGTTGTTGGACATATGCGAAACAAGCAAAGACTGGGGTAAAGAGTGCTGTAAGACTTACTAAAAACACAACATCTTTTCTTTTATTGCAATTCGTCATTTTCTTGGATCTTTTGTAGAAGAAACTTTTATTTATTTATTTATTTTTAAATGGAGTCTTTGAATAAGTTTGACAAGCCATTTGAGTAACAATATGTATGGTTTGTTATGATCTACAGTGGTGCTTGAAAGTTTATGAACCTTTAGAAGTTTCTATATTTCTGCATAAATATGATTTAAAAACATAATCAGATTTTCACACAAGTCCTAAAAGTAGATAAAGAGACCGGAGTTAAGCAAATGAGATAAAGCATTTATACTTGGTCATTTATTTATTGAGGGAAATGATCCAATATTCCATATCTGTTCTCCATTTAAACCAAAAAGTTCTATTTTGGTCTTATCTGTCCACAAAACATTTTTACAATAGGCTTCTGACTTCTCCACGTGATCTTTAGCAAACTGCAGATGGGCAGCAATGTTCTTTTTGGAGAGCAGTGGCTTTCTTCTTGCACCCCTGCCATGCACACCATTGCTGTTCAGTGTTCTCTTGATAGTGGACTCATGAACATTAACATTTAGTTGTTTAGAAGTTACCCTGCATTCCTTTGTGGTCTCACGGACTATTATACTTCTTGCTCTTGGAGTGATTTTTGTTGGTTGACTCCTCCATTTGTACACAATCTGACTGTGGATTGGTGGAGTCCAAATTCTTTAGAGATGGTTTTGTGACCTTTTCCAGCCTGATGAGCATCAACAACTCTTTCTCTGAGGTCCTCAGAAATCTTCTTTGATTGTGCAGTGATAGACTTCCACAAACATGTGTTATGAAGATCAGACTTTGACAGATCCCTGCTATTTAAGTAAAACAGGGCGCTCACTCATACCTGTTTGTCATCCCATTGATTGAAAACACCCAACTCTAATTTCACCTTCAAATTAATTGCACAGATATGTAACATTTTCCTCAACATATAAATGACCAAGTATAATATTTTTGTCTAAACGTTTGTTTAATTGGGTTTTCTTTGTCTACTTTTAGGACTTGTGTGAAACTCTGAAGATGTTCTAGTTCATACAATATTTATGCAGGTATATAGAAAATTCGAATGGGTTCACAAACTTTCAAGCACCACTGTATGTTCTTAAAGCTGATGCTCCGAGAAATCATTTGTTCCTCCCTGCCTGCCACATTAGACCCCCTGCAATTGGCATACGGTGCCAACCGGTCCACCAATGACACCATTGGTGACTGCATACAGCCCTTAGCTACCTGCTGGACAATTACAGTTCAGCATTTAATATTTGCATTTATATTTATAGCATTTGGCAGACACCCTTATTCAAAGTGACTTACATTTATCTCATACACCTATCTTTTCTGTTTATATATATTGAAAGTTTTTGTTGCCCTGTGTATATTTTGTTTATTATATGTTGTATGTAAATATACACTAATCATCTACTTTATTAAGAAAACCCGTACACCTGCACATTCATGCTGTTATCAAATCAGCCAATCATGTAGCAGCAGCTCAATACATAAAATCAAGCAGCTACAGGTCAACAACCAACTGTCACTTTAATCGTGGCAAAGTTGTTGGTGCCAGATGGGATGCGTTGATTGTTTCATACACTGCTGATCTCCTCGGATTTTCACACACAACAGTCTCTAGAGTTTACAAAGAATGGTGCAAAAAACAAATAACATCCGGTGAGCGGAGGGTCTGCTGGCTGAAACACCTTGTTGATGAGAGAGCTCAGAAGAGAATGACCAGCCTCGTTTGAGCTGACAGGAAGTCCCAGAGCCCAAGATCACCTCAGATTCCTGTTCTTGGCTGACAGGAGAGGAACCTGATGTGGTCTTCTGCCATTGTAGCCTATCCAACTCAAGGTTTGATGTTTTGTGCATGCTGAGATGCTTCTCTGCTCACCGTGGTTGTAAAGAGTGATTATTTGATGTGAACATTAACTGAAGCACTTTGACCTGTATCTGCATGAGTTTATGGACTGCACTGCTTCCACATGATGGACGGATTAGATAACTGCATAAATGTGCTGGTGTACAGGCGTTCCTAATAAAGTGGATGGTGAGTGCCAGTAATTTGTAATTGGAGATACCACAGGAATTGCAATTGTGCATGTGTCAACTGTGCAAATGACAAAGTCTTTACCTATTACTTAATTATTATTATTATATGAATTATTTAATACATATTTTATAATTATAGTCATGGTCAAATTTATTATTATCTTAAGATCTATACAATTGCCCATATATGGCTTAAAGCAATCTTCTGTAAAAGTTTATTACTAATAAACTTTTCTTTCTTTTTTTTTTTTTACAAGATGATTTTACAATTTTTCCATCAGTACACTGTGAGACACACAAACACTTAAGATGGAATGCAGCGTAAAAATTTTAATGCCCACAAGTGGAACACTTACAGTCACACTGCCGAAATCAATCAGGAATCAAACAGTACCAATTACAGTCGCATTCTTATTACTTCCACCACAGATCAAATCAGTGTTTGGCTAATTTTATCGATTTGAACTCTGAAGATAATCGAGAACCATGATGAATTAGTGTTACCCAGAAAAACATAATTCTGACACAAATCTTCTACACATTCATACATTTTCCCTTCGGTCCAGACGATGATGATTTCTTTGGAATTGCAAATTAAGACAGTGCACTGTTTTCTACTCTTTCTACACAAATGATTACAAATACTTAATAAATTAAATTCCCTTCACAAAAGAGAGCTACACATTTACCTTCAGAAATAAAGTGACCACAACATGGAAATAAATTATTAGCGGTATAAATGGTAAACTGTGCTCTCCACAAGCTCACACCAAAAGCACTAAGGCCAAAGACAATATAAGGCTTTTAAAGCACGATGATCAATGAAAGATCTCAGAAAAAACACCTGATCTGAGATCCTCAATCGATCAGACTTCAGTGTAAGGTCAGTGCTAATCAGCTGCACAAAACATTCATAACACCTTCATTAAGACATTCGTGAATGCTTGTCATTGGTAACAAGACAAGTTTTTGGGATTCATAATGAATATAAAAATAATGAGAGATAAGGTTAATTTGATTACGAAAAGCAAAAATTTGAAGAGTCCTGCAGTAGCTTTCAAAAACAGCTGGAATTCAGCTGTTCGGGAATTTTCCGGATATTTCTAAACACCTCATTTTACTTAATACTTAATCAGTAATATTGGCTAACAACCAAGCTAGATCACTGTTTATCTAGGTATGTAGCTATTCCACTGTGTAAAACAAGTCATCATGCTATATTGAATACCTTAATTTATGGCACTGTTACCTAGCTAGCTATTCATGTCTACCTAATGTACTCCATTAGCAAAGCTTCGTAACGAGCTAACACTAATTAGTCAGTTTTTTGCCGGTTATGTTTGTCATTTTAAATGATTTACGATTAATCGAACATGTAAGTAAGACAGAACTGATATCACATGACCTTCGTGTAAGCAACATAATTACAGTGTCTAAGACTAGCTCGGCAGATGGGATATCCACCGTCACAACTTTGTCGTTTATTGCTAGGAACTCTGATTTGAATCCTCTTTTAAACCCACAATAATTAACTCACAAAACAAAATGTTTGAGTTTGTCCACCAGTATGACATACAGAAATATATTTGGACCCCAAGAACCATTCCCTGGAGAAAGAACAAAGACGCATGCAGAAGTTAGACATAAAACGAGAGTGTGAGTGAGTAAATGCCATTGTTTACACGTATGTGCGGATTCTCCTCATCTTCGAATCATTACACTAGTTGGATGGTCTACTCATAAATAACACACTGCTCACAACACACTCCAAAAACGTCAGTCATTCTGAATCAACTTTGTGCAATATATTGCAAATTCTCCAGCAGGAGTTTTTTTTTCCTTCTTTTTTTAAACCCTACAGGCTGCTGATCTAGAACCGGGTACATTATTCTAGATGCATGACTGACTATGATTATTCTGACAAGAGTAAACTGATGCTATAACAGCATAGACTAGGATGAATAGCTTTTATATAAGGAATTAAGGAGTTGTGGTGACAAATCCACTAAAATACGCAGAATAAAGCATCATTGAATTATTCCTCTTAAAGCAGCACTATGTAATTTTTAAAGCTTGATGAGTTTCACCCCTTCGGCCAAACAGACCCCATCCCACTCTGTTAAACTGCCTTTCACGGAAAAGAAGCTCTGTGTATATATAGACCAGAAGATGCAGGGCTAATTTCTGGGCCAGAAAAATGTCACCAGTCTAGATGGGATGCCAGACCATCTCAGATCACCATGCACACACATTCATACCTAAAGCTAATTTAGAGTTGCTAAATGACCAACTGGCATGTTTTTGAGAGTTTGTAGGAAACCGGAGAACCTGGAGGAAACTCAAACAGACATGAGAAGAACGTGTGAAACCCCATACAGACAATAACCCGTGCACAGAGTCAAACCGGTGCTACCGGCACCATGCCACCAAAGGCAATATAGGAAATTACAACGTTTTGCTTTAAGGCATGTTTATATTATAATAAATAGGATTGTTATAGGTCTCCTTTATGAAATGAGAGCGAATGAGATTCTCAAATCACATGATAATCATACACTCACCACAATCTTCATTATAGTCAGTTATTATGAATTAGGGATCAAGTTTTCTTTGGCTGATTGCAAAATCAGTGAAGATCATTATAGCAGTAAGTTACAGTGGAAACGCACACAAATGCTGAACACCAGCACAGGTTAAGAGTAACAGCAGGGTGGAATGAAGTCCGGATCTGCGTTTTTGCTTTAGCTCACCCTGATGCCCACAGTAGTTTTCACAAAAAACAACAACAACAAAAAAACGTTGACGTTCTGACAGTTTGTTGCTCCAGAATTGCCTCTGCTGCAAATTCAAGCTTTTAAAGCTATTTCCAAAGTCTTCCAGATTCATTTTTCTGCACCAGCAAGTCATTCAGTAGTCTGCAGAACTAAATGCTTGAATCGAGCAATAAGGTCTGATGCAGCTTTTATTTATTAGAATTTTTTTTTTTCCCATTTCAGGTCTTAATTCCTGTTTCTGGAGCCAGAGGTATAACTAGTCTTTTTTAAGCTCGTCTGCGTGGTACGAGTGACCCGTGCTGGGAGATACACACGTATCCTGATTCACAACTGGTAGAGATGCAGGTGCCACGCCGTCGTTGTTCACGAGGGTGCCGTAGGAGAAAGAATTGTTATAATCCGGTTGAACAGGCCAGCCTTTTTCATGGATCGTTGGAATGCCTGTGTTAAAAACAAGGAAATGTATACATACTATTAAAATGTATTAACATTATTATGGATATTTCAAAACAAAGCAGTCACTATGGCTAATAATAATCTACGATATGATCGGCTTGCGCCGACACAAGAATCAGAACCTCGTTTATACATTTCGAAGAAATCTGTAAGGAATAAAACACGCGGAGTCAACGTCACTACTGTGAAGTCGATTATTTTATATAACAGCACACCTCCAATCGTTTCATTCCTCGTATACGACAGCGATTTGCCAAGGATCGTGATTTTAACTTCTTAATGAACACCACAGCAAGATTTTAAAATGTTTCGAGTTACACTTAATGTCACGGAAGAACTGTGAAACACGTTATCGCTTACGTTATAGCGCCTCTAAACGGTTGCTAACTCACTAGCCTCTGTTTTATATTTCGAGAAGTTAATAAGACGAAAACATACAGCATTTCACGTTCCTCCTGTGAAACCACCAACAGCTAAGTCGTCTGCTCTGAAGACGTCTCGCGGTGGAAAACTTACTGGCTATTACTGCCACTGCAGACACCATTAATGTTTAATCATATCAATACTTATACTTATTTTTTCGTTAAATAATACAACTCTTAATTATTAGATTTGGATTTTGTGCCGTGTCCTCTATAAAAGTCCCTGCGAATTATCTGTTGCTATAGAAACAAAAAATTATTAGATGCTGGGTCTAATATACATTAAATATACAGTAAATGTGATTCACAGTCACATTTTTGTGGGGTTTTTTTTTACTAGATGTTCCTGGATGATCATATGTGTCATGCACCAACCTTTCACCATGTCCATGGTCACGTACGGCTCAAATGCTTTGGCTTTCTTCTTGTTTTTGGTGATGAGGAAGACGCCGAGGAAGCACACGGCACATCTGTAGAAAGAGCCGAACATCATAAACTCACATAAGCACACACATAAATGTTCTAATGTTGGTGCTTAAATGTGGGAGAAAAAGTCCTGATATTCCTAATAACTTCCCAGTTACACACTGAAAACATATTCATTTGTATAACTGCGTCTCCAAGAACGTGTTTCGATAAATGTAAACTGAGGGAGACTTAGCAGACTATTAGTTGAGATGATTAAATGAATTTTAAAACTACTTTAAAAAAAAAAAAAAAAACGATCAGCCTTTATATATAGGTAGCTTGTATAGGTAAATTAAATTTTCGATCATTTATTAACTATAAAGAGTGCTTAACATTTAAACAAATTCATGTAACGATAAGCACCATCATTTATTCGTTTTCTAATACCATTATCGTTTGGATACGGAAGGAGGTCTTGGTATAAATTCGCGTTCATATTTCTCACCACTGCAATATAGGTCATATAACCGATATTCTTTACTGGAGAGTGAATTTATATTGAATCTGGACGCTGGTAATGAATTAATGATGAGATGTGACGATATTTCATGAAATTAAACCCTGAGTAAGCAAGCTACAACAATGAAGGAATGAATAAATAAAAGACCACCGTATTGGGGGTGGCGGGGGGGGGGGGGGGGGGGGGGGAGGAGGGGTGTGCATTGTGAATTTGATCAGATGTGAATATTATAAGAAGAATCCCCTCTTGGAGAGTAGGAGGGAATACAGAAAGAAAGTCACTCGGATATAATCCATCACACTCACCCTAATAAAAACATGCAGATGTGCAGAGCATCCTCTTGGTTGAATTCCAGATAAAATACGGCTCCTAGATGAAAAAGATAAAGAAGGTGATTACAATAGAACAATGAAACTAATACATACATGCAGAATATACAGACAACGCAAAAAAAAAAAAAAGAAAAAGAAAAAAAAAAGGTGGACACTGAATACTAGGATCCTGAAATGAATGGTGTGTGTGTTACCTGCACCGACGGCAAACGTGGTGGAGAAGATGTAGTTAACACAGGCGATGACGGATGAATCGTACAAATGGGATGCCTGAGAAAGGAATCTGTGGGGGGAGGGGAAACAAAGCACAGAACAAAACAAAGTGCATGCGGTCAGTCGTATTCAGACCACGAACGAAAATACCTCTGTTCGTTTCTGCTCAGTCTCTGAAGACCACAATGCTAGGTCACGGGATGCTTTCTCCAAAACACACATTAAACATAACCTCAAACCATTAAACCAAACCATCAGGAATCGCTAAAGATTAATTATTCCAAGACATTTATAAAAAAAAATTCTCAACAACGCTCATATGGCTAATAATGAGAGTCAGCAGCTAACAGTTAAGTTTAGTCTGAACGGTGTACAAAACACTGCCAGCTCCACAATTATAAAAACAGATAAACTCACACTTTTCATGAGTGTGGGCGATAAGACACTTAACATCATGCTCACTAGCTTTAACAAGCAATCTTAAACCACATCACTGACTACGTTTACATGCATATTCAAATTCCATTCAAGATCTATAATCGGGTTGCAGCCATATTCCGAATATGATGTTTATATGCGCACAGGCATCGGAATATTCCTTTATACATGGTTGTCGTAAGTATGCCGAGCTACACGTGCGCTTTTCCCGGGAGATTCAAATTGTTGCCGTTGCTACACGCAATTCCTTACGGACCGAGCGTGCGCATATATCTCCTTTCTGTGGATTTTCTGAATAAGGTGTTTATATGCAACAAATTTCCTATTAAAACAGACGTATTCCAGGGGCAGGAATCAGAATTTGGGGAATCAGGACATTGTCTTAATCTGAATCGGGCAGTCAGACTACAGCGTTTACATGACTCAATACTAATTCGCAAAAATTTTCCCAAAAAATTCCGATTATTGTCAGAATATTGATGTGTATGTATGTACATAGTCACTGTTATGTTCTCTGACTGGTCAGGAGGTGTTGATTACATTTCTATAATAGCGACTCTGACAATAGTTCCAGCGGCAAGGCAAATCACACATCACTGTAGTTTCTGTCGAAACGATTTACACAGGGATTTGTACGGCAGACGCTCCACGACATCTTTTCCGTAAGGAGATGTTGATTTAATATTTATAGAAGGAGCCTCACAGTGTTAGTGCTTTGTAACGGACCGAGGTAAAGCTGTAACTTTATGTTTTACATTTCCTTCAGGACAGAGGACTGTATGCTTTGTAATTTCTTGGTAACAGGCCGCATGTTTTGGCTTATTAACATACATAAATCAATGAGAGTTCATACCTGCTATGACGTAATTGAAAACAAGAACTTGCTTCATGGATGTTTCACAACATTGAAGGGTAAAAACGGTTAGCTGGTGTTAAAGAGGAAGAAAAACACTGTTATAGGAAAACAATCAAGTTTGGTGTAGGGGCAGTAATGCCACCTCGCATCAGGATGCATCACACCACCCTGTTGTTGAATATGTTCCTATAACAGCATGTTCCCAAGTGTTTTATTCCTTACTTTAATTGGTTTGAGCTAAAACTACAAGTTAAACAGCACCTACATTAACAGAGATATGTTCTCCTTGAAGAAGAAACACAGAGAGAGAGAGAGAGAGAGAGAGAGAGAGAGAGAGAGAGAGAGAGAGATACTCACGATGCCTGAAAGAAGATGGTGGCCACCATGCAGACAAACATGACGTAGAAAATGGGATAACTGAGCTGGAGGGAGCCCTGAATGCTGAGAAACACCATCCCTGCAACTGCCTTCACTGTGATGACAGTCACAGAGCCTGAAGGGCAAAGAACACAAAGAAATGCACAATGAAGAATACACTTCAGTTAGTATTAACACTGCTCTAGTGGTTCTGATGAAAATGTCTTAATGGAAGATAATGCAATGAATGAGGAATGAGCATTGGGACAAATTTCATTATGTGTTAAACATCTGAAAGTTAATTGTTCCTCCTCTTCACTTACTCATCTTCAGTAAGCACATTATCCCGATCAGGGTTACTGTGGATCTAGAGTCTATCCTGGGAACACTGGGAGTGAGATGGGAATACACCCTGAATAGGACACCAATCCATCACAGGTAACCATGCACACACACATTCACACACTCCTTCTCAACTAGGGGCAATTTAGTGCAGCCCAGTACATGTACTGGCACGTTTTTAGGAGGTGGGAAGGAACTGGACAAACCAGAGGAAACCCACAGACGCATTGAGAACATGCAGAACTCCACACAGAGATTAACATGAGCTAAGGATTGAACCGGAAAAACCCGGGAGCTGGTTATGTGATACCTGTATATTAAAAAAAATGTTTTAAATATATTTTTGAGTTGTTCATGTGGTTCTCATAGTCAAGTGACGGCTTCCGGACTTCTGGATATTTAAATTTATTGTCAAAAAAATAAAGGTATTTTTAACATTAATTTAATAAAAGAAGCAACTCTAAAACAAGTGAGGGAATTCCATTTATGTCCATTAATACAAATAATAGTATGCCTACACCCTAATAAGTGCTAAAAGACATGAAGGTCAATAAGAGCTGGTAAGCATTATGCAAAAGAAATATCTATACTGGTTCCCATTTGCCTTTTATTAGCAAAATGTGCATTCTGACTAATAGGTTTCTGTAAAAATAAAAACACTCAGAAAATGTCCCTCACCCAGCAGTGCCACTAGCAGCAGGATAAGCACGAGGTAGTTTGCATTGTGATGTTTGTAAAAATACAGCACCAGACAGAATGTGATGATCTCCAGTAGCTGGGGAACAGAAAGGGGGAATCAAATTAGATTATAGCACATATATTTGAGAGTCATAGCTGAGTCTGAACAGCAGAAGTGCTGCGAGATGTTGAGTTTTAGTCTCACCAGGTACAGGAGGACAGGCCAGCCAATCAGGTGCTTCACAATGTTTTCGGCATTCAGTTGCTCGTGAGAGTTTGGGCCGAACGTGACAAACAGGTACGTGCCCGCTACGGTCAAGGCGCAGCCGAGGAATGATAAAATATAGCGCTCTGAAAACAAAAAGAAGTGCAGTTTAATATGGACTCTTCTACAATAAAAACATGCAGTGTGTCAGTATTGACAGCAGAATGAATCTTTTCTTCATGCCTCCTTTAATAATACTGTTTTAAAACTAGTCAAAAAGGATAAAGAGCAGCTATGAGCATACTGGATCCTTGGATTTCAGATTAACTCTAATAAACCTTTTCAGTGCTTTAAAAACTTTTAAAGGTGCAGTTTGTAATGTATAAAAGTGTTAAATTATCTTTATATAATTTATACACCGTAGAATTTCAGAAACCTGTCTACATTTTTTCCGGCCCTGAAATGAGCTCTGCCCTGAGCTGAAGTAGTGCTCCTTAGTTCTGCTCCTTTTTCTTAAAACCTTACTAGGGGTGTAACGACGCACTCCGCTCGCGATTTGATTCGATTCACGATACTGGCTTCACAATTCGATTCTTAGAATATTTTAACCAAAAAAAAACTGAACGAAGAAAAATGATGACTGGAAGACATTTTATTTTCTGAATCATAAATAATGCAAAATAACATGCAGGATTTTTTTTTTTTGTGCAAACAAAATGTACTACAGGTTCACCATATATTAAAAATAAACAAATGAATTCTCAAAAATTTTACTGAATAAACAAATTCTCTGACATGGGGAAAATGATAGATTGAACCATAACGAGCTCTGTAGCAGCGCCCGAGGTGTTAATTTAATAGAGCTCTAAAGTTGGCTAAAATGCCCGACTTCCATGTTTAACTTCCAGTATTCAGTCTCACGACCCTTATTAACTCTGTGCTCTGCGCATATTGGGAGCGCTGGTGTTCAAACAATGCAATTGCATTAGATGTGTAATTACTAAAATGCTGATTCGTAAAATGCACATAGTAACATTCTTGTGTAATGTTGCATCATTACACCCCTACACCTTACTAATGCTGTATTCGACTAAACTTGTCATTTCCGACCTCCGACTAGGAAAAAAAAAACCTAAGAAAACACCCACTCAACTCAAAAATTCCTGCTTGGAAATCAGGTATGGTCTCCTCAACTCCAATTTCAGCAAATGACATCAGTAAACAAAGAAGCCCTTCTTTATTTATAAACTGTATATACTAGTATTTGTGTTTGTTGATCATAACAGTAAGCTGGCGAGATTCTTACTAACACAAGTTGAACATGTTTTTTCCCTTATTTTGTAGCTTGAACACACGGCGGTAAAAATGGCGTCACTTTGACTTCTGACTTCACACTTCTGAGGTAAGTCGAACGCAGCAACAGTGTATGTACACGCTCAGGATGAAGAAAAGGTTAGACTTGTCAATAATCACTCACAGCTACAACTTTCACCATCGTTCTCATACCATTCCACCGGAATGTTGTAGTGGTAAAGCAGAAGCAAAGATGAAGCACTTACTCAGAAACTCCTTTGGCTTCCATTTTTCTCTCAGATACAGAAACCCTAAAATACAGCTGGCTGTGAAGGGAATAGAAACACAAAAACCTCATGCTGTATCCGTGAATATCTTTGGATAGCGTATTATAGAACGTAACTTGTAAATGTTCTGAGTTAACGTGAGACATATGTTTGAAAAATACTTGCCTATAAGAGACACAGCGCTGAGGGGGGCTATGAGAGAGAGTGGAGCGAAGGCGTAGGATGCAAACAGGGATCCTTCTCCGATCAGCAGCAGAACAAGACCACACCACCACGTCTTTGTGCAGTAGTACGGCCTCGGATCCTTAGTGCCTGCCAACACTAGATGGCTTTGTTTCTGCATGTGTGTGTGTGTGTGCAAGTGTTTGAGAGAGAGAGAGAGAGAGATCATTTCATTAGGGGAAATGAACTAGTTATGGATCTTGCCACACACAATGAACAATGAATGAAGGATTTTTCCCCCTCTGTGTAGAAGGGGCTGGTAATGCTGACAAGACACTATCAACAGAAATGATGATAATGTCAATCATTTCACAGATTTTTAATTTTTTTTAAATAAACTGCATCTATAGCATTGCTGTCACACTGACTGAAGTAGGAAAAATGTCCCAACTCAACAGAAATATTTTTACTTCTGAATCCAACAATTAACAATGCTGAAGAAAGCTTAGCTCCACCCATTTAGCACAATGACATCATGTATTATATCCATGAAATGCTTGCTTACTGCTTTATATGGTGTGTGTCATTTTGACATACATGTCAAAGCACGATAAATTCGGTGACTAGTCTGGAAGCACGTGAAAAATCACACAAAGCGCATTCATAAAATTTGACACATTCGTTCCTAACCCCAATCCGAAGTATAATACAGAGGACATGTTCAAAAGGTTCACAATTGTTTGATTTGTACTACAAAATGACACAATGTATGGTATTTTCTTGATAAAAAAAAATTACACTTCAACAAACATTCCGTAAAAGCCTTTTCTCTCTCTACAAAAAAAATAAAAATAATAATAATTATAAAAATTTTAACTCTAACATCACCCAAAAACTATATTTACGGTTCTATTAAGTGTGCAAATCTATGCGTAATTAGATGGGACCTTGTTTCATGAGAAAACAAAAAATATAAATATCAACTGCCACAGATACAAATGAACCATGTTCAACTGTAGTGTGTTGCCTTGGTATGAGCGATACAGCACTGTTCAATGTTACTGGAAACAACCTTGTTTGCTCAGCAGATCCCATCACTAAGTGTGTGTACATATATTTATCTAGGTGTGTGCTTATCTATCCAAGGTGTGCTCTCTTTTGCACACTTTTGGGTTGCTTGAGTTTACTCATAGTACTGTATATACTATACAGTATACTCATAGTAATGAACGGATATCTGTGTAATATTTTATTATTATGTATAAAGATTGAATTATTTGCAGTTTGTCTGATGTGTAATTAGTGTTTGTAGGACCCGAGTGCTCCATTTTTTCTCTCTCTTTCTTTCTTATAAGTGGACATGGAATAAGATACAATAACATGAGTCAGCTCTCCCCGATCACATGACCGCTACTAACCAGGGAGATACGTGAAGCCAGTCAACTGCATCAGAAATGCTTCTCATATTGAGTCACAGGACAGCATAACACACTGGGAAGAAATCACTATCTGCCCTCTACCACATACATGAGCTCACAGGTGGGCATGATTGGCTAGTGACACTGTGATTGACAGGGAAGATAAAGTATATTACCCCTCCCACCCAAAGACAAGATTTTCCCTGTGACATTGTCAGGATTTTAATTTGACGTTGACCATTTCTCCCAGGTTGTTCTTCCTTTTTTTGTTATTAGTTTGTTTTGATGACAAGAAAATAATATAATTAATATGTTTTACTTTTGTTTTATATCTCCAGGTTGTCTTGTTAAAACATTTTAATACGCACTGTGTATTATGAAAAGGTTCTTAAGAATTGGGATATGATATTTTGACCATACTGCTCACCTTTACTTCTAGCTGCTTTGGATTAAATGTAATAGGACAGTAAAAGCAAAATTAAGGAATCCCGAAAACAACAACAAAAAAAAGTCACGGATAGTTTATCTATTGAATACAAAAAAAATAAAACATTTCAAATAATCAATAAAATTACTTAAAAGACTATATTTGACCATTTATCCATTTCCTGTTTTACTAACCATGTCACCTCTTATATGCTAATGAGGGGCGTGGTTTATTCACATGACCAGTGTCTGATGTATTAGTAGCTTATGTTTGGTGCATTTAAGGAAGGTCAGTTTTCAGCTTTCTATCGGAGAGGCTTTTCATTGTTGAGAACATAAACAAACTTACAAAAAAGGAGAGGACTAAAAAGCAAAGCGGTGAACGTCTGTATCTATAGGCTTTATTTATTAATACCAATCAAAACTCTAGGTAGCATATTTTGATAAAGTGGGTCCAGCAGTAAAATATAAAAAGAAGCATGGATTTATGGGTTTGCAAAAGTAAAGTCTGGATGCACAGAAACCCTTGGTAGGATGCTCTACTTATGCTTGGTGCTCTATGTGACAATGTCTGTAGCTATATAAAAGCTAGTGGACAGTGGTAGCTCAGTGGTTACCATACAAGATCTTTTAATTGAGTTCTAGAAAAGCAAAGTGTGCAGAGTAGAGGTGTAAGTGCCCGAGTATGTGTGGTTTTTTTTATTTTTTTAAGGATAATGTGAGGTTGGCATTCTAAGGGTTAGTTACATGCTCATGGAAGAGGTGTGTCTTTAGCTGTTTTTTTGAAGATAGTGACAGATTCTGCTGTTCGGTTTGAGGTTGGAAGTTCATTCCACCACTGAGGGATAGTTAGTGTGAAGGTTCTGGAAAGGGACCTTGAGCCACGCTGAGTACGCACTACTCAGTAAGCGTCGGTCGTTAACCGATCTCAGATTGCGTGAGTGAACGTAAGCCTTCAGGCTTGTTAAGGTAGGGCGGTGCTGATCCAGACAAGGTCTTGTACGTGACCATCAAGGCCTTGAATTTGAAACGGGCGGCTACAGGAAGCCAGTGGAAGGAGATGAAGATTGGTGTGACATGGGTCCTTTTGGGCTGGTTGAAGACGAGCCGCGCTGCTGAATTCTGAATCAACTGAAGATTTGTATTCGATGATATGTTTGACTGCCCAGATAGCATACAAATGACTTGTCATTTCACAATTACTAATATAATATTTTTTGTAATTGGAAACCAGTTTGGACTGAAATAATTGCTCTTCTGTATAATTAGCGGGGATAAACTCACACGCATACAGTATAATAGGAGCGTGTCGTCTTATCCTCGGGCGTGTCGTCATATCCCCCGCCCCTCCTTCCTGCTCGGGAGCTGCCTGGAATCTAAGGCTATTTTTGACAGCACACGTCAGTCTGTTCACACCCACCTGTATGTTCACGGAGATGCTGATGAGTAAATTCCCGATGATCGCCAGCAATGTACCGATGAGGTTATCCTGTGTGTAAAATAAAAACAATACAAACAAAAACAATGTAAACAGATTTACATTAACATAACAGCCAGGGATTGCGAGTCTCTGTTTACACAGAATGCAATGACATGAGTCGTAAATATTAAGTTACAGCAATACACATCAAATCTGTTGGTGTTACAAGAGCATGTGGTGACTAAACCTCATCTCCAACAGCTATAAAACAGTGTAAACTTTTAACCATGTTGTAACCAAGCTGTGTAAAGATAACACAGGAGACATACAAACATAAACAATACTCACAGTGTAGGAGAGCGGCTCCTGCGCCGTGTACACGCTTCCGGTTTGAACCGAAATCGAATCCGCCATTATTATTATGTTATATTCCCGGGAAATTCACTCTGTCATCCTTTTCCCTTGTTGTTATTGTTGTTTCTTGAATCAAATCATTCAAAAGTTTAATTTTCAACTCATTATTTCAGACAGTCCGGTTCACTGTCAGCGTAGCTCGCCATCTCGGATAAACACTTCCGCTTCCGGTTACACCTGTAGCCAGTCCGGGCGGGTTTCCGGTTTAGCTTCTTTTCTTTTTTTGTGTGTTTTAAAAATGTAGTTCAGTCTTTTAATTAATCCCAGTCGCTGACGTTAAAGCAACGTACAAATATACACATATATATATCTTACTTCTAGTTTATAGAGTCGATACCACGTCAACATTATGGCACAATGACGTAGTGTGTATATAATGTTGCTTTTTGACATTAAATAGTTAATCTCAGTGCAGTCACTCTAAGGAGTGGACTAATATTGTGGAATAATGAATTTGTAAAATAACGGACATGTAGTTTTGATTTTCCCCACACATACAGTAGGTGGCAGCAAAATACCTCATTGAGATCACACACATAAATACATAGACGCCGCATTGGCCGCTGGATTGTACGTCAACGTCGCCGCCATATTGGTCCGGGCAACAGTAATAAATCCCAGTTTATATTATAGTTTAGATTATAAACTAAATTACACATAATCGAGATTTACATATGTACTTGCGTTTTCCTCTAAACCAACTTTTATGACAAGCTCCTAGTTTCTGTTGAGCAACTGGCATATTGTGAATCTTACTTTAGTTAGTTGGCTGGCTAACTTTTCTCACACTTTGAAGGTTTCCCAAAGAGGAACAGTGGATGAGGCAGTGGGAAGGAGCTGTAAGAAGTTATGCAGTGAGCATTCGAGCCTTCAGGTCAGACTGTCAGGAGCAGAGATGTCTTCTAAACCATCTGTCTTCAGCTTCATCTACAAACAGTAGGATAGAGATAGGTTATAATGATTTGATAGCTTGCCATCAAATCATGGCTCGTTTATTATTATTATTATTATTATTATTATTATTATTATTAACAACAACAAATAAATATTTTACCACTGTAACTGTAAATGTTTTACTGGATCCATAAAGGATTATCTTATAATTATCTTTGTAATTATCTGTTTTGGAGTATACAAGTGCATCTCAAAAAATGTGAATATTGTGGAAAAGTTTGGTTTTCCCCCCATAACTTTCATATATTTTAGATTCATTACACATAAAGTGAAATATTTCAAGCCTTTTTTTTGTTTTGTTTTAATCTTGATGATTACGGCTTACAGCTCATGGAAATCAAAAATCCAGTATCTCAAAATATAAGAATAAAGAATTTATAATACAGAAATGTCGACCTGAGAAGAGCTCTAATCAGCGAATTAACTCAAAACACCTGCAAAGGTTTCCTGAGACTTTAATCTCTCAGTCTGGTTCAGTACACAACCACAATCACAGGGAAGGGGAAAGTAGATGTTGCATTTCATTTGGAAATCAAGGTCCCAGAGTCTGGAGGAAGGGTGGACAGACACAGAATCACAAAAAAAGGCTTGAAATATTTCACTTTATGTGTAATATCAGCTGAAATCTGAATGAAATGCATATGACATACCCGGGTGTGCCTTGGTTCTGCAACGGAGTAGCTGTTCCACTGGAATAAGGTGGGTACAGCCCCCTTCCTCAGCAAGCGACTCCCTTTAGGACTCAATGACTCGATCAGATCATCACTGATGAAGTGACGACTACAAACCTTTGTATGAGATGTGATATTAAACCTCTCACGTCAAATGTTGTGTATCCACTTTCTGCGTGTTTCTTTGTCCACAGGAAAAGTGTGGAAACTCAGTATAGAAGTTATATATGAACTTTGAGGTGGTCTCCCATAACAGAACACAATAATGTTCGGCCAAATTACTGTCTTCCAGCCGTAGATACTTTAACTTTCTGGAAGCCATATGTATATATATATATATATATATATATATATATATATATATATATTTGTGTGTGTGTGTGTGTGTGTTTGTGAGTGTATGAAATCATTTTATATATATATATATATATATATATATATATATATATATATATATATATATATATATATAAAATTACAGAATAGTTTTATCATTCTTAAATTAATCGTTCTATGAAAGAGTTTTGCCACTACTACACTTCGCTATACAGTAGGTGCGTGCTATATGGAAGTAAAGTCGCTGGCTGAGATTCTACTGGAAATACGTTCATGCATAGAGTCTATTCTCAAAACGCCCACAAGATGGTGCCATTTATCAGTGGAGCCGATATTACAAAACCGATATCCGATTATAGAAAAATGCTTAAATATCGGGAAAAATATCAGGAAAACCGATTATCGTTGATCATAGTCATGGACAAATGTTGCACATCCACAGATCAGTATGTAAAATCATGCTATTAGAGTTACACACCACTAAGGGCCTTTTACACTGAGTGCGATTAAGCGACGCGAATGTAAGACGCGGTGACACTCTTGAATTGAAACAATAGATCCCTATGGAGTTATTCACACCGGGTGCGATCAATCACGGCGACAAAGCAAGATTTTTATCACTCCTATCACCCCGCAATGAAACGGGCCGTCCAAATTAAACTTGAGCTTTAGATCACGTGCCCGGAGCTGCTGCTGTTGCACAAAAGGGCGAGATAGGTGGCGCTATAGCACAGAAAGCAGTTTTGCACACCAGTGTAAACACAGAAGAAAAGTATTCCGGAAGAGAGAAGAGAATGGATGTTGTGTTCTTGTTATCATTGGTGTCTGAGAACAGAGAACTTTTTGATAAAAGCCACAGTGAAATTCATCTTCAAATCCATTTGCTTTCTTTTTCTGTGCTTCTTGGGGAAGCCTGGGGAAAAAGGAAGCATACGGCGTATACGTACGTATGGCCCTGAATACACCACTGGTGTGTGTATGTATGGAGTTAGAGAGAGAGAGAGAGAGAGAGAGAGAGAGAGAGAGAGAGAGAGAGATTTTAGCAGTCAGCATCCCCATACTGTAAACAGTGACACTGCCATACTAATTTACTAACATTTACTTTATTCCTATCACATTTCCACTAAACTTAGCAGTAATGTAATCCATGTAATGTGATGTACATGTAAAAACTCCTAATACATGTAAATGTATATAGTGAATAAAATGATTCTGATTCTGATTGTCAGATGTCTACAAACATTTGGCCATATAGTGAAGGTCTAGCTTGTCTCTTTATGTATTGCATGACATTGGGCGATGACGGCATAGCTAGAATGTCTGTATTATAGCAGATTATACTAGGGAGTAGCTACAGCTACAAAAATTTTTACAGACTGTGAGATTGAGGATGTTAGTGAAAGGCAGATGTTCATACTGTATGCTTACTTCAGCCATATTCCTGAACATAATCACTGATGAAATGATTGTGCACCTAAGTGAGCAAACAAACCTCTACTTCAGCTTATAAACAACCAAAAGGCGCTATTGTTATAATGGCAAATATATACAATACTCCCTAGCCATACATCTTTACTCTGGTTTATTCTGCTTTCATAATTTGCATTACTTCGTCCACTTTAATGATAATGCTGAACGTAACAACTACATCATGGCTTCACTGACCGAGACAGCACAGCCAGCACTAACAGAGGAGAAGAGTCTTCATTTTCTTCAGAACATTGAAGGAGCCAGCTTCCATTGTGACAAATATCTGTAGATAATGTGTTCAGCCCATTGTTACCGTGCATGTGTACTGCAAGGACGGGTGAGACAAAAGTTCCTGTCCACCGTCCATCAATTTGAAACAGGAAGAGAAAGACACACTTCTCAAAAAGTCCAGTAAAGTATTGACGCCCTATAGATCTCTATCCGACATGGTTATCCACAAAAGCAACACAAAAGGAATACCACACCCACTGTTGATGTCCGCTGGAACTATTGTCAGAGCTGCTGTTATAGAAAAACACCTTCTGACCAATCAGAATTGAGCATTCTGTGGAATAAAACCAACGACATGTATGCACTCTATAGGTACATAGGTTGTAAATAACCATTAAGAAGTCTTTTTAATAGTGTGGATGTATTTGCTAACAATTAAAACCTAACCCAGTGAATAATATTCTATCTCTACCCTAAAAAAAAACAACAAAAAAAACAACCGCTCACTGCCTCAGTCTTTTACATAACCGAACCTGACACGCCTCTTTTACTTCATTGTGTTTTGATTCCACATCACTATGACTCTCCGTGCGTCACAACAACGTAAGCTCACGCACAGGCCAAAGGCATGTCTGTATTACTTAAATAGATACTAACATAACAGTAGAGTGTGTTTGTGCTCATGGATGGTACATCACTCCCAGAAACAATGTGTTTAAACAAACACGTGATTCACAGTTATATCACAGCTATGTATTGAAGGGATTATTAGAGAATTCACACTGTCACGCATTCATTTTATTTTGCACATTTTTTTCATGCTAGCAGCCCAACACTGAGTCAGTCTCATAGAATGACACTAAATGATGTTAATATTGTATCCACTATGCCTACCTGTTATGCGACATCTTAGGATGAAGACAATGTAGTTTGTGAATAAATGTGAGGTTGTGGTGTTTTGTGAACCTATAATCAAACGAGATTACATTTAATTATGTAAGTTGATTAGTTTACAATAACTATTCTTCATTCTTCTACTGTCATTCTTCTACTTTCTCTTGAAGTTAATACGATCGAAAAATGCAGATCGTCATGTTACCAAGAAAGAAAGAAAAAAAAAAAGACCTTTGGAGACCTACCTGTGGTGGAAAAGTTACTGACTGTTTCAAATCGCTGACACTGGAGACTCCTTCCATAAAGGTTTAATATATGTCTCCTCATAGAAAGTTGTGCGTTTTCAACAATTGTACATTTTTATTTGCTAAATTACAACATGCTTTGAAAAAAAAAAAAAGAGTTCGTTTTATTATTAATCTTTGATTATGTAACGTGTCCATTATACACGTTCCTGTGTAAGCTGTTACTTAAAATGTATAAATTATGTATAAATTATGTGTTAAATGCATTATTATAAACCTGCCGTTTGCGGCTGCTCTACTGTCAGAGCTGCTGTTAGAAAATTACTCATCACTTTCTGACCAATCATATTAGAGAATTCAACAGCTCTGCGATATAATTATTTATAATGAAAGCTTGTAATAGTCCTGAAAGACACTCCTGAGGAACACCTGTTTATTTCCAGTATTTGAGAATTGCATGGTGTAAAGCAGATGTTTAGGGAGATGTGGGTGATATTAGGGAGAAAGTAGTGTTTATTGCAGAGTATTGTTTATTATTAAGTATTGTTTATTTAGTATCGTGCGGCTACTTTACAAAAATAGCTACAGTCCATGTTTACAATTTACAGTCCATGTTCTGTATATCTATTGTCCGGTGTATTTACTGTTTAGCTCTCTGTTCTGCACTCGTATCACCCTGTTGTGTATTTGCACTTTATGTAGTCTTGCGTACTGTTCCGTGTTGAACCATGGTCCTGAAGAAACGCCATTTCGTTCCAGTGTATACACGTTACATAGAGGAATGACTATAAAACCCCCCTTGACTTGACTTATTCTCTCTAGACTGTATCATGTTTGCTCCATCATCCATTCACAAAGACATCACACAAACCTAATCCTCAGTGATGCTTATCTTTACTCTGTCACAAACTGTTTGTTGTGCAGTGTCATGCTGTTTCCTGTTCTCAGAATAAAGATGTTTGCTAAAAACATGTTCATGTTCAAACGGACGGATTTCTCTGCACTGAATATTTGCAATGGACTATCGATGGTGAGAGCATCTTAAAATTCACAAGAACCTGAGAGGTCTGACGGTCAACCAGTTCCAAGCACTGCACCTGGAGGAGCAGGGCCCGGAGTCACCCCACAGTGTCCAGAACCTCCGAGCTCCACGTGCTGAACCTAGCAGATGATTTGAACATCACCGGGTCTTGTGGCCTGCCACACACAAGGAGATTGAGTGGTGCCAGATTGATGAAGACAAGTGGAGAAGTGGATCAGCGACTCCACTTGATGTGCACCTTGATTATCAGCATAGGTGATGAGAGATTCGGCATCAAACAACCAGAAACCAAAACATACAACCAAAATATCTCAAACTGGTAGAGGAATCTTGCCCATTGAGGTGGGCTGCAGGGGCTTTGCAGGATTCTCTACATCGGACACTCAGTCTCCATGGTATCAGAGAGTTACAGGAAAGACGAACCACCAAGAACATCATCAAAGCTGAGGAAAAAGTGTCGAGATGGACTGTCCCAGCACATTTCTAGTAGTGGGACAGGGTCCTCATCTCTTCAGATGACTAAAAGTTAATTAAGCATGTTTTAATGTAGTAAACTCTCTGTTTACAACTGCGACCACACGTTAACTTAAAACTAAGCTAACGAGTTTACTGTTATCTCAGGATGGAAGCTAGCGTAGTTTAATTCAAATACTTCTGAGGAATAAATTCAACTTTCCAACAACCTCATATATATCTCAATCTCAATCATATATCAAAATCATTCTTTTTAGATTCATATTGTCACTACAAAGATGTGAAGACAACAGTTATGGCTCAAGCTTCCGTCATCCATTATTGTTTTGCTGCAATGACTTCTGGGACTTCTGGGGTTCGCTGTGCTCAGGTCTGCATCCGAGGCATCCTCGATATCAAGAACACATCCAGGTAATTTCTTGCTTCCCCGGTACTTGCGTTCTGGAGTATTGGAATTGAGCTTCGCCGGTGGATGATGACGTATACAAGGACACAAGTTTGCTTTAGAACGCATAATGAGAAACAGCTACGATTTCTTGCCTGCATACTTCCACTTTTAAGTAAAGATTTTGACAAATCATCCACACTTTCACGTCGGTAGAATTTCTCGGTATGGCTGAGCACCTCTACAAACTGTAAAATTCGCCATTCTAAAATACAATGTGGTAGAAAAATGCTGTAATGTTAAATAAATAAATAAATAAATAAATATGAAAATGCAGTAATATAGGTGGAGCTAGAAAATACTGGTGAAAATTAATGATAGAAAAAGGAAGAACCTTTTTTTTTTTTTAATTGTCCTAAAGGTCCTTGTTCCTCTGCAACATGCAACTCATTAAGTCAAGTGTCACCTCATACCTTACTGTTTGCTCATAAAGACTTGATTAAGTCTAGCAAATAACAAACTTGTGACTCATTGACAGCTGCGGTTCAACAAAATTGCTCTCCTGAAAATATTTCCTTAAAGATAAATAATCATAATTAATAAGATCTCTCTCTCTCTCTCTCTCTCTCTCTCTCTCTCTCTCTCTGTCTCTCTCTCTCTCTCTGCCTCTCACGCTCTCTCTGCCTCTCACTCTCTCTCTCTCTCTCTCTCTCTCTCACTCTGTCGCTCTCTCTCTCTCACTCTCTCTCTCTCTCTCTCTCTCTCTCTCTCTCTCACTCTGTCTCTCTCTCTCTCTCTCTCTGTCTCTCTCTCTCTCTCACTCTCTCACTCTCTCTCTCTCTCTCTCTGTCTCTCACTCTCTCTCTCACTCTGTCTGTCTGTCTCTCTCTCACTCTCTCTCTGTCACTCTGTCTCTCTCTCTCTCTCTCTCTCTCTCTCTCTCTCTCTCTCTCTCTCTCTCTCTCTCTCTCTCTCTCTCTGTCTCTAATAAGGAACATTTCTTGCCCCAGGACATTCTTGGGAGGAGTGCAATGTCATGGAACACACATACACAACCATCATACAACATGTATTTGTTCTCACATATTAACTTCCAAATAATGACAGACAGGTAAGTTTATATTGAAGGAAATCATCGTTTGTTAGAATGACTATTAATCAGGTCATTTGGTGTTGTTCTGGACTCGAGTCTTTCCTGGAACAACTTGGGAATCACTATTGTTAAATCATTTTTAACAATAGATATTTATGTAGATTGCGTTACTGTACATTGGTTCAACACAAATGAGATGTGTTACTTCACCATTCACAATTCATCTCTTACACTTTCCTGAACGCTAACTTGTTGGGAACGAACTGACTGACATGAACACAGATTTAAATGAAGTTTGATATCGGCCACTGATCATGATGATCATATCTTTTGTTAATTTATATATATATATATATATATATATATATTGGAAGCAATAATTGCTACAAGACAAAACAACTACAGTGTGACAAGCATGCAGGGGATGTGGGGGTGTTAACTGTATACTTTATTATAAAATTGACCTTGTCTGTAGTGTCAGTGTTGGAGTCTTTCATAATGTGAGTTCATGGATCATTATGTTCAACTGTATAAAGCAATAACTGGCCAGAAGATGTGCGTGATGATTTGATATGTGTAATTACATGTTCCCAATGTGCTAACACACCTGTTCTGACTCACTACAGGAAGAGTTTGAGAATAACTGGTGTCTTGAAGAGGCCTGAATATAAAATACCTGGAAATGCTGAAGGAAGTGTTCAATTTAAAATACTGTACAAAAACTTGCGAAAGCGTGCGTGTGTGGCCGTGTGGGTGTGTGTTCGTGCGTGTGTGGCCGTGTGTGTCTGTGTGTGTGTGTGTGTACCTGTATGCGTGCTTGTGTGTTTACATGTGTGATTTATTTCAAAACTTTATTCATGATTTAGATTTTATTTCAAACTCAGCTAATAATTCTAGGCACCCATGTAATAAAGTACTCATTGGTTGAACCTGGAAGAAGCACATTTTCAAGGAAACATTTCGTGTTATTATGTAATTTAATTTGTTATCGCTTAATAAGGTGGTAAATCCATCTTCTACCACTTACTTCTTTTTAGGGTCATGGGGAACCTATCCCAGGGAGCATTAGGTTCAAGGCAGGGTACACCCACCATCACACAATCACATATACACTCACACACCCATTCATACACTACAGACACTTTAGACACGCTAATCAGCCTACCATGCATGTCTTTGGAGGAAACCGGAGTACCCGAAGGAAACCCCCCGCAGCACGGGAACATGCAAACTCCGCACAGCGGGACTCAAACCCCAGACCCTGGAGGTGTGAGGTGAACGTTCTAACCACTAAGCCACCATATGCCCCAGGTGGTAAATTGTTCTCCAGACCAGTTATTCAAATCTCAACAGCTGTAATAATGAAATTCAACAGAAATATTACAACAGGCCCATTAACCACATTTAAAACAATAAATAAATAATAAAGTCAGCCCTGTATTAAGTAAAAAGGGAAGTGAAGTTTCTAGTTTGAGCACAAGGTGTCGCTCTCATATAAAACCGAATCTTCGAATAGGCTTCAAAGTGTTATCGATATAACTTGCCTCAGTTCGTTTGTTTCTTAGTAGTCATGGCAACAGCAGACAAACAGTGTGAAGCAAATAGAAAATGATATATATTATAATACAATAATACAATTTATAGGCCTAACAATACAACATTTCACAGAGTTCAGATGAACATGTTTTTGGTTCATTTGCATGCAGTGAAGGAATATAGCTAGCGAGTGAATCAAAACTATTCAACCTTTATTTACACTGTGATATTTAGGCGATATTTAGAAACTGTTAAAAAAAAAAATCAGTGCAATATGCAAGGAAGCAGATTCATAATAATAATCCTAATAATCCTAATAATCATAATCACTGAGCGCTTTATTCTGGTCAGAGTGGATCTGGAGCCTAGCCCAGGAACACTGGGCATGATGTGGGAATACACCCTGAAAGGGACAGCAGAAAGCAGCACACACTCATTCACCCCTAGGGGTAGATTAGTGTAGCCAGTCTACCCAGTAGCATGTTTTCAGGAGGAAACTGGAGAACCCAGAGGAAATCCACATGCATACATAAACAGCAAACAGGACTCAGGATTGATCCAGGGACCCTGGAGCTGTGCATGGGAATAAATAGAATAAATGTGTGTGTGTGTGTGTGTGTGTGTGTGTGTGTGTGTGTGTTTGCTCACTGGTCTTTGATTACATCACCTACTGCTTTGTGTCAGAATCGCTGAGAAAAACTAAATTTAAAATCAAATAAAAATGATTTTACAGACTTTTCAGAAATTTGCGTGAAAGAAATAAAGCTTGTAAATGAAGACACAGCAAGTACTGTAGAGCTACAGGAACGTGACAAGTGAGAAATGCATGTTTGGTGTTGCCTCCACATTGATGTAATGGTTTATGAAACCTTGGAAAATTACTGAGTTTCTGTGATATCTCACACACACGCACGCACATGCAAGCACACAAGTACACACACATTCAACACAAGTGACTCATGTATGTTACGCTGATGAATGTTTAATGATATTTCGTACATGGACTCCCTGATTTCCCTGAGTTTCAATCTTACTGAACTCGTAGTTAAAAGCTCATGTAAAGACGACTTAACCTAATCGGTTAAGTGTGGCCCAAAAGTCCCATTGAACACAAGGACGCATTGACAATATGGGATTTTTATTTTATTATTATTATTTTTTTTTTTACCATTTAAATGTAAAATAAACAGAAGGTTCTAGAATTTTGAACTATTTCAAACAAAGAAAAGCAACGTTACCTGAATGACTTGAATATTTAATATTCAGGATTCTGCACTTCTATGTCTGATCATGTTAACTGCTTTGTACAAAAGTTCAGATTGTCCTCATGACTAATCTCTTCAATTGAAACATGGGTTCACGCTGAGGGATTTGGTCTAAAATGGGTCATCAAATTTTGTCCAAACTTGTGGAGTCATCGAAGAGAGAAAAAAAAGGGGACGTACCAAAAACTAAGAAACTCTGAAATTCATGTAAATATTTTTAAAGACTCTACTTTTCAATCAAGTTATTGTTAATAATATAATCTGTTATGAAAATTGTTGCTTTAGAAATTAGAAAAGAAGGCAAAATAGAAGCATTTTCATTAGTACACTCAGACTTTTGGACCCCACTGTATTTTAAATACATTTTAAAAAATGATACGATCCAACTGTTTTCTAGTATTAAAAAATGTAATTAAATACCAACCTCTTTAGCCCAATAAATATGAAAATATACACAAAATTAACTAAAAAAACAACAAATGAATTATGTCTTTTCTGCAATGTGTACAATTACTTTATGAAAAGTATTTATGTAGCATATTTCTGTAGTTTTTAGCTTTACATTTTATGTCAGAAAGCAAACTGTTAGAAGGCAGTTAAACAAATTCAAATACAGGTGCATCTCAAAAAATTTGAAAATCGTGGAAAAGTTCATTTATTTCCATAATTTAACTCAAAAAGTAATTAAACTTTCATATATTCTAGATTCATTACACATAAAGTGAAATATTTCAAGCCTTTTTTTGTGTTAATCTCGATGATTAAGGCTTACAGTTTACGGAAATCAAAAATCCAGTATCTCAAAATATAAGAATATAGAATTTATAATACAGAAATGTCGACCTTCTGAAAAGTTACTTTATGCACTCGATATTTGGTTCGGGGCTTTAATCCTTTTGTAGGGATTACTGCATCGGTGCGGCGTGGCATGGAGGCGATCAGCGTGTGGCACTGCCGAGGTGTTCTGGAAGTCCAGGTCGCTTTGATAGCGACCTTCAGCTCGTCTGTATCGTTGGGGCTAGTGTCTCTCGTAGATTCTCTATGGGGTTCGGGTCAGGCGAGTCGGCTGGACGATCAAGCACGGTAATACCACGGTCAGAAAACCAGTTACTAGAAGTTTTGGCACTGTGTTTTCTCAAGTCGAGAGTCGATGCAGCATCTACCAGGAGATTTTAGAGCAGGTGGGCAGGTGTCAAGTCCTGCTGGAAAAGGAATCAGCATCTCCATAAAGCTCATCAGCAGATAGAAGCATGAAGTGCTCTAAAATCTCCTGGTAGACGCTGCATCGACTCTCGACTTGAGAAAACACACTGGACCAACACCAGCAGATGACCTGGCAACCCAAATCATCACTGACTGGAAACGTCACACTGGACTTCAAGCAGCTTGGATTCTGTTCCTCTCCACTCTTCCTCCAGACTCTGGCACCTTGATTTCCAAATGAAATGCAACATCTACTTTCCCCTTCCCCGTGATTGTGCTTGTGTACTGAACCAGACTGAGAGATTAAAGCCTCAGGAAACCTTCGCAGGTGTTTTGAGTTAATTCGCTGATTAGAGCTCTTCTCAGCTCGACATTTCTGTATTATAAATTCTTTATTCTAATATTTTGAGAATAAAGAATTTATTCTCAAAATATAATTTAAAGAAACCGTATGTTTGATTTCCGTGAGCTGTAAGCCGTAATCATTAAGATTAAAACAAAAAAAGGCTTGAAATATTTCACTTTATGTGTAATGAATCTAAAAATGGAACGTTTCCACAATATTGAAATTTTTTGAGATGCACCTGAAAGCAATGCATCTATTATATATTTTGATCTCCATGACTCCAGAATAAAATACGAGTGTTAATGTATCAGTCACACAGCAGACAGTGAATGTAATATAACCAAGACAAATAGCAGATTTGTGTGTAACATGAGCTTGTTAACTGCACACTGGTTTGTGTGTGTGTGTGTGTGTGTGTGTGTGTGTGTGTGTGTGTGTGTGTGTGTGTGTGTGTGTGGTCTCACTCCTAAAGGGTCACTTATGTAGCTAGCTGACAGACCTGTTTTCTCCTCCCTGGCATCTTTGTTACATCTCTACTGCTCTGTGATTTCCAGACAAAGCCTTTAGGCAGTATGGAGCCTAGCTTGGGGGCCCGTCTCATTTCACGCTGTGTCCTGGTGTTCATCTGAGGACACAGATGGGACTCACACAGAGCAAAGACAAGATTTTTACACATGTCTAATGAAGACTAAAAAAGATGTATTTTAGCCATCCAGGCCAAATGAGTTTTGTAATTAGGTCATGGTAAGTCGAGTGGCCATGGTATTATAATCTTAGGAAGAATACCTTTATATATGGATATATATATATATATATATATATATATATATATATATATATATATATATATATATATATATATATATATATATATATATATATATATATAATTCCTTTATATATTGCATTCGATTTGTAATTATTTAATACATTTAGTATGTAAATGCATTCTAATGTTAATGAATGGATTGTTGGATTGATTGATGTTTTTGTCATTTATAAGTAATTAACATATTATTATAATAATTAATTAATCATTCTGTTAATAGAATACCAGCATAATTAATCAAATGATTACATTGTACTGTCACAGAGTAATAGTGATATATGACGTGTTTGTATTGCATATTTGTTCATAAATCACTGTAAAAACGCTTCATTTTGCTGCAGTTTTTAAAAATTTTTGTGATGAAACTTTTTGGTGTTTTTTTTTTTTGTGGAAAACCGCTTGCGAAATTGTAACTGTATGAAATCGTTTTCCACGGTCTTTCACAGTGATGTTTGCTGGTAAATGAGACCTTTTTATCTGTACTCATGTTCAACGCACGTGAATCGAAGAGGGCTTTGGCTGAATGCGCGTCGCGATGACGTCACATGACGTGACTTGGCCCAAATTGACTGAAAATCTGTGGTAATTTTGAAAGATTGCAAGCTCCTCCGAATATTGTGTTAGTTTCGAATTAATTTTTAATCCTGGAGGGATTAATAAATGTACATTTATTATTGACATTCCAACAGTAATTTATTTTAGTTACTGATATTTAGCTCGACCTTTGTAGGCTAACTGAGACCAGGGTTGTGGTTTGTGTTAAGTTTTTGTTTAATTAGGTTATTTCTAGAACAAGGTTTCAGGTAGAAAAACGAAGTCAACGGGTGACGTTTTTTAGTTAAAAAAAAAATAAAATTCAAAGCCACCAAGATCTTGTTTTAAAGCAAATAATCGGCTTTAAATCTAATCAATTCAATCAAGAATAAGTGCAGACAGACAGTGCATCAAAGATGTATAGAACTATTTCTGTCGCAAAATATAAAGGTTGAGAGAGGATAACACCTGGATTAGGTGACAACAAAAAGGGGTATTGCAAACTGTGAATAAAAAATGCATGCGCATATTTCTCATGCAAAGACCGAGAATATGAAGAAAAAAGGTACTCCATTTTTTGGGCTAGTTTCAGGTTTTTTTGTGCTGGAAATTGTGCTGAGATCTGGCAACCCTGCCTGAGAGCCAATCTACTTCAATCAACTTCAACTTCACAAAGGAATAATCTCTGAATTCTATATGTCTTCCTATTCACTATACTGTATTATATATGCTCACTAAATATATGGCCTGTTAAACACAATTTATTGACACCTCATTTAAAAACAAAGCACAAATAAGTTTGCATAAATGACATTTATTCATATGGAAGTAGACTTACATTAAAGTTAGTTATAAGATGGGATCTTAAACATTTAAGTAAAAATTGATTTGCATTTGATTGCATAGAATTCAGACAGTGTTTGAACAGTTAAGTCATTGAGTAATCTTAGTAAACAGTTCAGCCATCTTGATTGACTGCTACTAGTGATAAAAAAAAACAGATAGCCTTCATTCATCTGTCAGATACGTTTTGGGTTTGTTTGGGTTTTTTTTTTTTTTTTTTTTTTTACAAATCATGACTGGTAGATTTTTCGTCACCCTAGCACCCTTTTGACTCAAATGCCAAAGCATGCAGGTTGGATAAGGAACCACTCCTATCTGTACACACATCACTGAGAAAAGACAAAAAGTACAACAGCACACACGTACAACTTAGAGCCTCACGAAGTCACGCTTGAGCATTTCAAAACAAAAGTACACAGTAAACTCGCAGTTGTTGAATTACATTTACATTTATTCACTTAGCAGATGCTTTTATCCAAAGTGACTTACAAATGAGAAAGGTACAAGCAAAGCGATATATCAAGCAGAGAACAATACAAGAAGTGCTACCATACAAGATCTATTAATTGAATTCCAGAAGAAGCAAAGGGCAGAGTAGAGTTGTAAGGGGAATTTTTATTATTATTTATTTATTTATTTATTTTTTATTATGAGTTGGTTAGGTGTTCATGGAAGAGGTGGGTCTTTAGCTGTTTTTTGAAGATGGCGAGAGATTCTGCGGTCCGGATTTGAGATTGGAAGTGCATTCCACCACTGAGGAACAGTTAACACCTTAAGTCCAGTTGGCTTCATTCAACACTGTGTATTTGGGCTGCTTATGACTTTTCCGTTTATCCAGCAATTTTGAAGTTCTACAACTTCAGTAAAAACATGGACTTCAGTAAAAAAAAACAAAAAAACAAAACACATTAAAAAAAAGTTAAGAAAACGAAAATGTAACGGTAATCCCGTGCATTTTTATCATGAAAAACTACACATAATGCAAAATACGCACACTTGTCTAAATAATTGAAATAATCAACAATGGAGTGTTGTGACGCAGCTGAGAAATGAAAAATTAGAACAATTACCACGCTGAAGTTGGAAATTTTTTAATGAAACCGCATCATGAAGTGTTTTATTCCACTTATACCACATTCATTCGCCAACAATTACTATTACAACTAACGACTTTTTAAATAAGTTAAAGAACAACAAGTCAAATCTTTTTGATCAGTTTTATAGTTTTATTCAGTGTTTTGGGACAGTCATAAATGCGCTGTTGTAGCCCATCTGTCTCAAGGTTTGACATGCCTGAGATGCTTCTCTGTTCACCGCGGTTGTAAAGAGTACTTATTTGAGTTACCATAGCCCTCCTGTCAGCTCAAACCAGTCCAGCCATTCTCCTTTGACCTCTCTCATCAACAAGGCATTTCTGCCTGCAAATTTGCCGCTCACTCATGTGTTTTGTTACCATTCCGTGTAAATGGTCTAAATGGTCTGCACTTATATAGCGCTTTTATCCATAATGCTTTACACTGTGTCTCATTCACCCATTCACACACACACTCACACACACACTCACACACCAGTGGTAGCAGGGTTGCCATGCAAGGAGGTAACATGCCATCGGGTGCAACTTGGGGTTCAGTGTCTACTCCGTGTAAACTCTAGAGACTATTCTGTTTGAAAATCCCAGGAGATCAGCAGTTTTTATTTTTAAACATTCAAACCAGATAATCTGGCACCAACAACCAGGCCATAATCAAAGTCACGAAGATCACATTTTCCACCCATTCAGCTGTTTAATGTAGACATTAAGTGAAGTTCTTGTCTTGTATCTGCATGACTGTATGCATTGCACTGCTGCCACATGTTTGGCTGATTGGATAATTACATGAATGAGCAGGTGTATAGGTGTTCCTATTAAAGGTGAAAGTGAGCCATCAGTGTATGTTGCCTTTTTCTCTCTAAACACTGGATTGTGCTTGTTTTTCCTCTTTATAGTGACGAAAAATGTATGGCAAACATGTTGTTCTTACATTTTAGTGAACAGTAGTTTGTGTGTGTGCGCGTGCTCTTATGTACAGGTGTGACATGCTCCAGGTAAAAAATGACAATAATAATGGCTGAAACCATGTCGGATAATCAGAGAAGCTATCATGGTTGGCATTAGGCCAATTATTCTAAGGTCTCTTATCTGTCAGAAGTCATATTTCCTCTCTGTGTGTGTGTGTGTGTGTGTGTGTGTGTGTGTGTGTGTGTGTGTGTGTGTGTGTGGGAGTCTATAGGAATGTTATAGCTTTAGAAGAAGAGAAAGCATGAAATCTGTCCAACAGGTTTTTTTTTTTTTTTTTTTTTTTTTTAAAGCAAGCATTATAAGGAAAGAATGTGTGAACGTTACGAGCGTGGTTGTGGCTGCCACTCCATCTTCTATCGTCTCTCTTATGGTTTTGTCCGGAAGTAAGGTTTCAGGAGATACTTGGTATTTCAGTGTGGTATGTGCATTCGTTATGGGGCTGTGGCTCAGAATGCTTTTCCCAGTTTCTCCACAAGCCCAGACCCGTCCTGTTAAGAGCTCACAATTATTCAAGCGTATCCATCAGCGGCAGCGACGGTGACAGTGACATTGTAGAATTACATTAAAATGAATAGTTGTGGTTGAGTTGTGGTAATAGCGATTGGCTGACTCAATCAGCTTCAGAGGTAGTTGTCAAAGGCCACCAGGGTGTGAGCATTCCTTTAAAAAGCACTAATTAACGTCTTAATGACTCGGACGGGTCTGCAAGAATTTTTGCCGTGAAGAAATAATAATACAGATGCATTCGAGTTCAGAAGCCACCTACATTCCTCCTGCCTGAGTGTGCATGTGCGCAGGCATGATACAAACCAGGTGACGGTGTACGGTTTTTAACTTGCTCTTTCTAAAAAAAAAATGAACGCAAATAAATAAAAACACCATCTTAACAGGAAACCCCAAGTTTCAAAGTAGAACCCTATCAGAGAGGCTTTCAAATAAAACCTCTTTAGGAAGCAAAGACTATACAATAAACCTTTGAGGAGCGTTTTTTTTTATTTTTTTATTTTTTTTACGAGTGTAAAAATTGAACATAGCTCTAAACTTCAATCCTGTGCGTCTAGATTATTTTACAGTAACGTTCTCTTAACTATCACTATTATTTAGCATTAACACTGTTGACTTCAGCATTAATAACTCGTACTGTACGTAATGTTCATCATATAGCTAAATAATTTAATGCGTATTAACTGACGCTTCTTTAAATGTTAATGAAATGCACCTCCATATATTAATGTTTGTTCAATCCATGGCTGAAAATAAGTCCAAAGAAAATATATGTAAGGTATATGTATGTATTCAATTGTTTTATCATTTTGAAATCACCCACTCGCTGCTATCCATAATAATAAATATTACGAATAGCTCTTGTATATCTCCATCAGATTCATTGTGGGGATAAAATGAATGAATCATCATGAATGACGTGGATGTGTATCAGCAATTACAGGGCAAGAAGAATTCTTTCAAGATTACAGTTAGAGCCTGTACCACTATATCTACCACTTATATGGATCACTGTGTGCTTTAAAAAATATATTCATCGATTCATAGATTTTTTTTATTATTAGACGTGAACAAATGAAACAAGTCGTAACAATTAAAAAACAAAACAAAAAAAAAAACAGTCATTGTTTTAACTCGAGTGTCCTGCACGGAACCCTGACCTCAACATCAGTCGCTGATCTCACTGACTCTCTTCTAGCTGAATGAACACAAATCCCCACAGTCACGCTCCAAAATCTAGTGGAAAGCCTTCCCAGAAGAGTGGAGGTTATTATAACAGTAAAGGAGGACTAAATCTGGAATGGGATCTTCAACAAGCACATATGGGTGTGATGGTCACGTGTCCACGAGCTTTTGGCCATATGATGTAGTCCAATTAAGTCGCAAAAAAATTAAGGTACACAAAACTGTCACTTTATAGTATTTTTAAAGTATAAATATAGGCTTTTCTGATCTGACTATTCAATTCAAGAGGGTGTAGCCCAGGGGCGTTAGCTAAATAGTCTGTTTTTGTCTCTAATTGCTTAATAAATTGGACAAAAGGTTGGATTTATCATAAGACATGCCTCGGGTGTTATCACTGTTTACAGGACTACCAGTCCAATAAAATATCAAACTTTTTGGCTATCTAACATGAGACTAGACTAGTTTGGTGTCGCTAGCCAAGGGGAGGCACAACTAAGCTATCACTGTATGGGTTTAGCTGCTACAGTGCCATATAAAGTACATTAGCTGTCCTTATGATCTGCTCATATCACCTTGGAACTCATATAGACATTTACACACCTTGTTTTCCTGCCTCAGCATGAGAGGATGTTTTTAGATATCAAATCAAATAAAAATGTTTACATGACACCTGTTGCTAAAGATAACTGTGGCCTCTTTTAAAACTGTTTCTAGGTCATGAGTGGAAAATAACAAGAGAAGGTTGAAAATGAAAGCAAACCTCACTGTGTTTGACAATACCCACATACGAGTTTTTGCATGGAATTTTCACCTAACCTGCAGTTAATAGATAAACAGACTTCTGTCTAATGTCCATAGCTGTTAGTTAAAGACTTTTTGGTGGTTTCAGTGCCTGTATTACAAAATCTGCATTTATAATATAGTTATAGTAACACTCTAAACGAGTGAGTGCATTGAGGCTTTGCATGTGTGCAGAATTTACTCTCGAATATTCTGCTTTTCACATTGTGGGCACTTTTCATAACAACCCTCATCGAACAGTCATGTGCACTTCACATGCGCATAATGACACGATTAGGATGTGAAGTTTACACGTGTTGTTTTTAGACACACGTTACGTTGTATGTGTGTGTGTTTTGTTTTTTTTTTGTTATACTTGATTTATTTTTTTCACATGAAATCTTTTACCCGATGTGTTTCCTTTCACATGCAGGGTGTGTGGTTTCATTTACAGATGTGGGTGTCTCGCCTGAATAATCCTTTTTCTTGATCGCATATTCCTCACATGATGCCATATGTTTTTAACTTGAGTTCAGACGGGTTTTAGTTGACACGTGCAATATCAGGGCAGGATATGGTGAAATGCACGTTCATGTGTTTTTCAGATTTAATCACAAGGTCACATGTGATGTGTACGCAAGTTTTTGTCCATAATAGACACACACTCAGGAAGAAAATTGAAATTAGTATACTGGAAGAGAAAATTTTAGTAGTTTATCATCACTGTTAGAGCCGCAGATAGCATAGAAAAGGGAAGAAAGATAGCTCAGGCACTTCGACTAGTGCTGGTTTAGACTGATACAGTACTGAGTAAAAGTAAACAAAAAGCAGGCTACGATCAAAACGCTAATCAAAGAATATTTGGAATTGTGACAGGTGTGACGCTAAAGCAAGACGTAACAAAGTAATACCGCAACTCCTGATTATTTACAGAGAGTGTGTGATTGCAAACAGTTGAGTGTCATTAGCAATCGTTAGAGCTTGACTGGAGATCAGGGGATGAAGGATCATGGGAGCGCATGAAGAAACGTTACATGTAAGACATTAAGTAATAAACCACTTTTCAGTTATTTTGTACATATACAGTATGACATAGCCAAGCGTATGATCAAACAAACAAACAAACAAACAAGCAAGTCTGCAGACATATTATGGAAGGACTTCCAAGATATTTAATTTCCTTATTAAACTTAACAACGATATGGTGAGGTTTGAGGACTTTTTTTTTTTTTTTGGAAGGTGTTAGCACCTTGTAATAGTCTGAGGTAAGGCTATAACATGTAAAGCTATGAAGTCTTTGCAGTTTCTCAGTAAATATGATGTATTCTTAACTTCAAGAAAGACAGGAAATAGAGGCTAGTGAGGACACGGCTGTTTATAGTTGCCGTAATGTAAGTAATATCAGTAACAACCATGTTTTGTTGATGCTCTACAAGATAAAATGTAACTTTAGGCAGATGGAAGGGAAGGAATATGTTTATTTATAGTGAAAATAATGACAATGTCCTTCCTTCCATCCATCCATCCATTCATCCATTTTCTATACCGCTTATCCTACAGGGTCGTGGGGAACCTGGAGCCTATCCCAGAGAGCAATAGGCACGAAGTGGGGTACACTCTGGACAGGGTGCCAATCCATCTCAGAGCACAACCACACACACACACACACGCACACACACACACACACACACACACACACGACTCACAAAGTGTGCTAGACAATACGTGACTTGAATACTAGTGCTAATAAATATAATCCTGAATCAGGTGCAAGGAGGTCATGTGATGTGAATGTCCTGATCAGGTCGTGTGCAGTGGCTGATATGAGACGTCATCCTGCGCCATGTTCGGCGCATTCCATGACAACTATAAATAGATAAAAAGCATGACGTGTTGCCTTTTAATAAATAAAAATGGTAATAGTTGGCAAATTGTTGTGGTATAAGAGAAATATAACAGTTGTGCTGTTACTGGAAAATAGTCATCTTCAGGATGGTAACAGTAACGCTTTTTTCATGTCCAGCCACATCACATCACTTCATCATTGATTATTTTCCTATAATAGAATGGCCTCAAGGGTTTTATTCCATACTCAGGATTTTCATTCATTCATTCAATGTCATCATTTTATCCTGGTCAAGGTGGTTAAGGCTCTGGGTTACTGATCAGAAGGTTCGGGCTTCAAGCCCCAGCACCACCAAGCTGCTACTGTTGGGCCCTTGAGCAAAGCCCTTAACCATCTCTGAACCAGGGGTGGCGTATCATGGCTGACCCTGCACTCTGACCTCAACTTGTTAGTAACAAATTCTTGTTAAGAATTCCAGTGTACTGTGATGTATATGTGACAAAGGCTTCTTCTTCTTATTATTATTTTTTGTAAAACATGTGCTTCAGACTGCACAGTACTGTGTATAGTATATAACTGTGTAATTAGTGTGATGTTAATAAAAATGTTATTATACATTGATGAAAAAATGTTAGATGAGCGGTGCATGACCAACTAAAAGAGAACTAATAAAAAGTTGAATTATTCAAATTTGATGCATGATTATTTATTATTATGTTCTTTATTGAATTTTTATTGAGCCTAAACGTCTTTTCTTCCTGTATGGACAATGTTACAATCAGACACGTTCCTTAAATACCTCTGAGGTGTAATTTGAAGAGAAACAGTACTCCGTAAGTCTTATTGTTCAGAAAACTACAGACTGCAGTCCTTTAGACTCTTTCGACTGGACTGAAAGGTGATCTGGTGTAAGTGTGTGAAGATAATAACTGTAGCGATACATTAGGTAAGCCCTCTTAAGGATCCTATAGTTGTGTGTAGTGCCTTGTGTTATGTCTGATTGAGCTAATGGGGACCCGTGTGTCTGGACTGAGTGATTTCCTGACCATGTGGTCGATTGTTATTAACATTGTGGCTTTGAGCAGGTACGTGTAGTTTTGATACTATTTAGTTACACTTTGGGACGCGTTATAGTGAATTAGGACAGTTGTAAAGGCGTGAGTCCGATCATGCAGTCCGTCCGAGGACCTGCTTATTTATGCGTAAGATCCGATTCTGTTACATTTAACCTGGTCTTAGTCTTACTGTAAATTCATAAGAATTCACACATACCGACTTTTTATCAAAGGTTACTAATAGCTAGGATTACGATGAGGTTATTTAATACTTCATTCATTTTAAATCGACCAACATTGTTCTTATTTGTTAGAAATTTGTTGTGAGATTTGCTTGTTTCAGATCACAATCAAAATGTAATGGCAACCTATAAATAATGGTTAAGCTTCGGACAGGAGTTCACAGTTGTAGTGTTCCTTGGAACATCTTTTGTTGAAATTGCTACTACTACACTACTATGAATACTACTATAAATGTGTTCCTTTTATAAAGAAATTGTACATTAAACATGTTATTTACTGCAGTAGTTAACATTAAAAGCGTCAACATTGATAATGAATAAAACGTCACGTTAATAAAGTAGCAAAGCAATTTAACACGTGCATTAATTGACGTTTGTTTGAAATGTTAATGAAATACACCAACGTTGACTTGACTGATTCGTTAAAAGGGAAGGCGTTGATTACTTTTCGACAAGAGCAGCTCTGAAATGTATTAAAAGTATTGAATTGTATGAAAATCTAAATCTCCGACTGTTATTGTTACTTAAGCTACCCGAGTACAATCCTCATATTATGAACTCTGAACCTTTAGTATTGATTTTTGCAATTACGAAGCACAATATCAGCCCCTTCAGGAATTTCTGATTTTGCGATCACAGAAATGAATGCAAAATCAAGCAAACTCGGCGAAATTCAAAGGCGCATGAAAATGTTCAAAATCACCGCTGATTTTCCACAGATTTGGGCCAAGGCGTGTCATGTGACGTCATCACAATGAACCTTCATCAAAAGCCCTCGACGATTCACACGTGTCGAACATGAGAAGAGTTAAAAGGGCTCATTTACCAACAAACATCACTGCAAAAGAGCACGCAAAACAATTTTGTGCAATTGCAATTTCGCCAATGTGAGCAGTTTCCCACAAATAAAGCACAAATACTCGGCAAGCTGCATTGCAAATTTTGAAGGAAAAAAACAACGCATTTTTGTGCGCAACAATTACAAAAAAACTCCGCGAAATTCTGTACGGTCTGCAATATACACACGTTCAGTCTACATCTTTGAATCCTTGCTTAAACTGCCAAATTACATTATAAAAACTCAAAGATTTCGACCGAAACATCCAATCCAGATATCGAGGGGGCGGGGCTGAAAACTGTCAAAAGTTTTTAACATCGTTGATGTGTGTAAAGTTAAAATGTAAGCCCTGAAAAAGAATCAACTTGATGTGTTAACGATTAGCAAATGTCCCATGCAAAGAATTTGTGTTGAATTTTTTTTTTAATTGGCTATAGAATTGCAATAATGAATAATTGCAAAATCACAATTTCCCATTCAGGTTACATTTATCAGTAAATTAACTGCATAGTGAAATCACGTCCGTTCATTAGCGTTTCTATGAATGTCAGCATGACTCCGTTTTGCAGCTTCATAATGGTGCTTCAGCAAGCTAAAATAGAGCAAAATCGTTGTCCTAAGGCATCTGACTTTTGAGATATACTTTGAGTACATAGTGGACTTTATATGAGTCTGTATGAGTGTGCGTATGAGTCGCCAAATTTTGTTCCTAATTGCGTAAGAATGACATTTGCATGTTGCTTTTTTACAGCCTGAAACAGAACATTATTGTATTATCGTGGGAAATGATTCGAGAACATTTACTGAATGTCTCTTTTTTATTTTAAATACAATTTTTAACACCAATCATTAAAATTCTGGCAAATTTAAGTCTAGAAGATCGAATCAATCAACATTAGCAACATATTTGTGTCACAAAGAGACTGCGTAATGAGGTCATGGGTCTAAAAATGAAGACTCACTTCTGTTTAATAAAAAAAAAAGAAAAAAAAAAAGAGACATAAACGAATACAAGTGTGAGGTCATTTGTTAGTGATATGTAGTGCTGGAGATGGTTTGTTCAGGTTAACTAATGCCTTAAACAGTCAGTCTTAACGTAATGCTTTACCTGATCTATATATAAAACAATTGAATGGAAGGACAAATTGGGGCACAGTCTTTATGAAATATCTCTAGTTTTATAGGAAACAAACAAAATCACCTCCTTTAAAGAACTGAAAAGCCCTAAAACTAACCTTAACATCATTTGTCTTGCGATACAGAACGTCTGACGTGATAATGATGAAATGACTGACAGAGAGAGGAGAAAGAGATAGACAGATACATTTTATTATGTTTTCCACTTGCTCGGTAGCTCCTTCATATTTTCAGCACCCTGTAATCAGAGTTTTGTTAGATTTACAATCAGGTTAAACCTGTTGTGTTACCGCAGCACCCCCCTTCCACTTTTCCTCACTCTGCACCTACTCCTACTTGTGTCTCTTCATCTGTTCCTTAACTTTCCCTCGCTTCCCTCCTCCTCTGACTCCTGTCTCTTCATCCTCTCCCTTCAGTCCCTCACTCCACACCTCCGTCAACGTCTGTCTCTCCTGTCTGTCTTTCCTTTTGCGAATTTGTTTTACAGGTCACTAAAGTCATAATGACAAACCGTCTCTGTGGCAGTCATCCGTCCCCCCCCCCTCCTTCTCTCTTTCCCTGCAGCATGCAACAGGTGTTTTTTTTTCTCTCTCTTTCATGTCGAACAGGTGCATTCCTTCACTGAAATAGACTTGCACATGTTTTATTTTAAGTCAGCCTCTGGGTTTCTGCCCAGAAAATGTTTCAGTGGCGTAAGTTGTGCATTGAAATTATACACGGAAATGCTACACATCGAGCTCATCAATCAGCAGCAGAACAAATTTTTTTATGTAGCAGAGGAGAAATTCTTCTGAGCCGATTATGCAGGTTTACAAAACATGCTGAGCTGTTATGAGTAATGATATTCCTGTTGTGTTCCAAAATGTTTCATACTTAGCATATATATATATATATATATATATATATATATATATTTCAGATAGTCTTTAAGGTTGCATGTCTTTAAGTCGTGGCTGGATTGGAAAGGTTGTGACGGACTTTAACAGGAAACATGTCGAGCACATCAAACACGACACTGTCACTGAGAACCAACCGAGAAGTGGACGCCCACAAACATCCACTGACGAAGGCACAACTGACATTGTGCTGTCAAACATAGTAGCCGACAGTATGGGTCTCCTTGTATATATATCACACCCATATGTCTACCCTACCCGAACTGTTGCCGCAACGTTGGCCGCACAAACTAAGACTCCCAAACATGTTCCAGCATGACGACGCCCCTGTGCACAAAGAGGACATGGTTTGCCAAAGTTGAGAGTCTTGCGCAGAGTCCTGAACACCTTTGGGATGAACTGGAACACCGACGGCACCCCACATCAGTGCCTGATCTCACTAACGCTCTTGTGGTTGAATGGACACAAATCCTCAAGCCACAGTCCAAAATCTAGTGGAAAGCCTTCCCAGAAGAGTGGAGGGACTAAATCTGCACTGCCAACTCAGAAGCACTCTGCTTGCACAACTGTCGAAGGATTTTTGTCTAAAACCTTCTGTTATACTGTAAATTTTGACATATAGTATTTATCTCTCTGTTAACAGGACAAACCACACACACACACACACACACTCACACATACGTTTCTTCTTCCACCTACTTAACATTGCTTTCCGTGTGTGTCTTTGTGAAGCTTTTGTCATGTGCATGTGTACCCTATTGTTGCCGATGGTATGTGACTATATAATTTGCATTGTGTTCATAGCTCACGTTGACGTTTCTTGCTTCTTGCGTGGTATGTTTCTTTTGTTTGCATTTTCCACAATAATCTGCCTACACTTGCGTCCACCTCCAGTACCCGAGACCCACCACTACACCGTCAGAAACCCTCAAAAGTAAAGTTAGAAATGGCAGCAATATTACATGGTGTGTGAATTCTGCCTCTGACAGTTCCTCGACCTCAGCTACATCGCTCCAGTTCATAAACAATCTCAACTAGAGATGTGCAAGGTACTGTACGTTTAATGCTGCTCACACAGTTATTATTTTTGTTTGTGTCTGTCCATGATATTTTCTCAAATAGAAACAAAGTAATAATTCATTTCAACCTAATTAAAACCACTGCAACCCGGACCAGACACTTAGTAAGAATGAACGAATGAATGCTGTAAATGCATCATGGCGTTTATGTTAATGAACGTGGTCTTCCTTTGCCCCACGAGCTTCTTATCTGTCTGCTCGCTCACATCAGCAAGAAAGTAAAAGCACCCTGTTTGTACATCTTTTCTGTTACATCCCCCAACATTTTCATATTCACAGTCATATCTGCATTTTTATTCTTTTCATTTAGTAGACGCCTGAGGAAATACAAGCAAAGCGATATATCAAGCGGAGAACAATACTATACTAAGTAGTGCTACCATGCGAGATTTTTTGTGGGGTTGGTATTTTAGGGGTTAGTTACGTGCTCACGGAAGAGGTGGGTCTTTAGTTGTTTTTTAAAAATAGTGACAGATTCTGCAGTCTGGATTGAGGTTGGAAGTTCATTCCACCACTGGGGGACAGTTAGTGTGAAGGTTCTAGAACGGGACCTTGAGCCACGCTGAGTAGGCACTACTAAGAGTCGGTCGCTGATTGGTCTCAGATTGCGTGAGGGAACGTAAACCTTCAGGAGAGAGTTGAGGTAGGGCGGTGCTGTTCCATACGAGGTCTTGTACGTGAGCATCGAGGCCTTGAATTTGATTCGGGTGGCTACAGGAAGCCAGTGGAGGGAGAGGAAGAGGGGTGCGAGATGGGTTCTTTTGGGCTAGTTGAAGACGAGGTGTGCTGCTGCATTCTGAATCATCTGAAGGGGTTTGATGGAGCTGGCTGGGAGGTCCGAGAGTAGTGCGTTGCAGTAGTCCAGTTTTGAGATGACAAGAGCCTCTACTAGTAGCTCTAGTAGCCTGTTCGGTGAGTTAGGGTCTGATTTTCTTGATGCTAGGTATGCATTTGTATCTTCAATTCAATTCAATTCAATTCAGTTTTATTTATATAGTGCTTTCAACAATGGACATTGTCCCAAAGCAGCTTTAGAGAAATCTATCAGTTCAGGATATAAATTTTAAATGTATGAATTTATCCCCAGTGAGCAAGCCAGAGGTATGCGTTTAGAAAAAATAATCTGTTCATTCAGAATAATGTATTTGTATTTAGCTATATTACATTTATTACATTTACATTTATTCGCTTAGCAGACGCTTTTATCCAAAGCGACTTACAAATGAGAAAAATACAAGCAAATCCCCAAAATGGTCAAATACTATATATATATATATATATATATATATATATATATATATATATATATATATATATATATATATATATATATATATTTATATATATTTATATATATATATATATATATATATTTATATATATATATATATTTATATACAGTGAGGGAAAAAAGTATTTGATCCCCTGCTGATTTTGTACGTTTGCCCACTGACAAAGAAATGATCATTCTATAATTTTAATGGTAGATTTATTTGAACAGTGAGAGACAGAATAACAACAAGAAAATCCAGAAAAACGCATGTCAAAAATGTTATAAATTGATTTGCATTTTAATGAGGGAAATAAGTATTTGACCCCCTCTCAATCAGAAAGATTTCTGGCTCCCAGGTGTCTTTTATACGGGTAACGAGCTGAGATTAGGAGCACACTCTTAAAGGGAGTGCTCCTAATATCAGTTTGTTACCTGTATAAAAGACACCTGTCCACAGAAGCAATCAATCAATCAGATTCCAAACTCTCCACCATGGCCAAGACCAAAGAGCTCTCCAAGGATGTCAGGGACAAGATTGTAGACCTACACAAGTCTGGAATGGGCTACAAGACCATTGCCAAGCAGCTTGGTGAGAAGGGGACAACAGTTGGTGCGATTATTCGCAAATGGAAGAAGCACAAAAGAACTGTCGATCTCGCTCAGCCTGGGGCTCCACGCAAGATCTCACCTCGTGGAGTTGCATTGATCATGAGAACAGTGAGGAATCAGCCCAGAACTACACGGGAGGATCTTGTCAATGATCTCAAGGCAGCTGGGACCATAGTCACCAAGAAAACAATTGGTAACACACTACGCCGTGAAGGACTGAAATCCTGCAGCGCGCGCAAGGTCTGCTGCTCAAGAAAGCACATATACATGCCCGTCTGAAGTTTGCCAATGAACATCTGAATGATTCAGAGGACAACTGGGTGAAAGTGTTGTGGTCAGATGAGACCAAAATGGAGCTCTGTGGCATCAACTCAACTCGCCGTGTTTGGAGGCGGAGGAATGCTGCCTATGACCCCTGGAACACCATCCTCACCGTCAAACATGGAGGTGGAAACATTATGCTTTGGGGGTGTTTTTCTGCTAAGGGGACAGGACAACTTCACCGCATCAAAGGGACGATGGACGGGGCCATGTACCGTCAAATCTTGGGTGAAAACCTCCTTCCCTCAGCCAGGGCATTGAAAATGGGTCGTGGATGGATAGTCCAGCATGACAATGACCCAAAACACACGGCCAAGGCAACAAAGGAGTGGCTCAAGAAGAAGCACATTAAGGTCCTGGAGTGGCCTAGCCAGTCTCCAGACCTTAATCCCATAGAAAATCTGTGGAGAGAGCTGAAGGTTCGAGTTGCCAAACGTCAGCGTCGAAACCTTAATGACTTGGAGAAGATCTGCAAAGAGGAGTGGGACAAAATCCCTCCTGAGATGTGTGCAAACCTGGTGGCCAACTACAAGAAACGTCTGACCTCTGTGATTGCCAACAAGGGTTTTTAACCCAAGTACTAAGTCATGTTTTGCAGAGGGGTCAAATACATATTTCCCTCATTAAAATGCAAATTAATTTATAAAATTTTTGACATGCGTTTTTCTGGATTTTCTTGTTATTCTGTCTCTCACAGTTCAAATAAATCTACCATTAAAATTATAGACTGATCATTTCTTTGTCAGTGGGCAAATGTACAAAATCAGCAGGGGATCAAATACTTTTTTCCCTCACTGTATATATATATTTATATATTTATATATTTATATAAGCGAGAGAGAGAGATGAAAAATAAGTACACCCCATGGAAATTGTTGCCGTTTTATGACATATTTGGACAAGCAAATATTTGATCCTCTATGAAGCAGCTCCTATTAATAAAGTTGATATACTTGAACAAAACCGCAAGGACAATTTTATTTTTCAATCATTTATTCAACATAAATATGAATAGATGTGATATTCTTCTGTGTAAAAAGTAAGTACACTCTTGGCCTCAGAAGCTGGTATTGCCCCCTTTAGCAGAAATAACCTCTTGAAGGTGTTTTGTATAATTGTCCACCAGGCTTGCTGGGATTTTTGACCACTCTTCCATGCAATATTCTTTCAGCTGCAAGATGTTTGAGGGTTTTTATTGCATGTACTGCCCGTTTCAAATCCTCCCAAAACATTTCAATGGGATTCAAATCCAGGCCATTCCACAACCCTCCATTCTTTCGAGCCATTCCTTGTTGGATTTGCTAGTGTGCTTAGGATCATTATCCTGTTGAAAGAGCCACTTTCGGTTCAACTTCAACTTTTGGACAGATGGCCTCACACTATCCGGATTGCAGAATTCATAGTCACGACAAACTTGCGACTCCATTTCCCAGAATGCACCGCAAACTACAAACATGGCCGACGACGACTACTACTCCCAAACAATACACAGAAGTGTTCACCTTCTCCTGAGGACTAATCACACACACCTGTTCCCAATCACATTCACAGTCACACCACACTATATAAGAGACTGTTTAGTCACTATGCCTTTGCGATGTAATATGCACAGTTCCTATTGTCTCTGTCGTTTACCAAGCCTTGCTATTGTGTAGTTATTCTAGTTATGATTCTGATTTAACTTTGACCTTGATTTCTACCTTACCTGCTCTAGCCTGTTTAACTGATCGTCTGACCTCTGCCTGTCTTTGTTGTTGTTTTTGCTTTGCCCTCTGGATTATATGCTCTTCAATAAAGCTCTTAACTGTGATTGCATCCATCCAAAATCTCATTACATAACAATAGTACAACAGAATCAGTGAATGCAAGTTGTCCAGTCCCTGAGGCAGCGAAGCAACCCCAAACCATTACATTTCCACTATTGTGCTTCACAGTTGGTATGAGGTGCTTCTCCTGAAAAGCTGTCTTTGGTCTGTGCCAAACATGTCTGCTGTTACTGTGGACAAACAACTCTTTGATCTTTGATTCGTTTGTCCAGAGCACATTATTCCAAAAGCCCTGCTCTTTGCCTACATGTACTGTGCAAAATACTTAGGCACTCTATTTGTTTAGTACAAACTTTGTTATAGATTTTTATTTCATGACTTCTACATTGTCGAGTCAGTACAAAAACATTTTATATTCCCAAACATTAGTTTTCCAGCACAAAATTAAATGTTACAGAAAAATGTTTGTGAAGTAATGAAACCAGCATATTAAGTGGTAAGAGACACATTTCAGACAAAAAAACAACAACATAATGGTGATGGATTTTGCTGCAAAAATAAGAAGCGACTTATGACTTTTGCATAGTACTGTGTATGCTAAAAACTGTACACTTGCAAAGGCTTTATCCTGGCACGCCTCCCATGCAGGTAAAATTTGCAATCTCATTCTGATTGTAGACGCATGCACTTTGACACCAACAGTTGCAAGACTTACTAGCAGATCCTGTGATGAAATTTTGGGGTTCTTGGAGACTTCATTTTGCATCAGACGGTCTGCTCTTGTGCTGAATTTGCTAGGACCGCCAGTCCTGGACTAACTGGCAGTCATTTGAAATCTGCGCCATTTGTAGATGATTTTCCTTACAGTGGAATGATGTATTTCAAATCATTTGGAGATCTTTTTAAATCCCTCGCCAGACTCATAGGCATCCACAAGCTTTTTTCTGAAGGCCTTACAGAACTCTTTAGATCTTGGCATGACGACACCACACACCCCAATAACAAAGGGAACTCCAGACACTAGATATGAGAGGGGTATAAATAAGACCGGTTCCACCTGCACTCCCTAAGCAGGTTCTAATCACTGGCACTTAAACTTCTGATTCTAATTTTATGGCTTTGAAGGTGTGATAAATGGAGGGGTGTACTTACTTTTTTCATGTGACTGATATGTTTGTTTGTTTTTTTTAAATTGTGAAAATTACTACAAAATCTCAATTTTATGTGTCATTTTATAGAATATATCAACTTTATAACTAGGCACTGTTTCAAAGAAAATCAAATGTTTGCATGTCCGAATATGTAAAATAAATAACTAAATAAATAAATTCCATGGGGTGTACTTATTTTTTCACATGACTGTATGCTCAGCTGTATACAGATTTTAGCGTTGCATCTAGGATATAATACTGCCTCTCAGGCCCTGTGTTCCCGGGATAGGCTCCGGATCCACCTCCACCCTGGCCAGGATAAAGTGCTTACTGAATTTATTTACACGCCCTTTGCCATTGAGAAGTCTTTAGATCGACGCATTTGGCATTTCCCCTTTCTTCCGGACATTTCTGCCAGAAATGTCAGATGAATTACAAGAGACTGACAAAAGTTCTTTTGTGTTGGTAATTGTTTGATATCCATGAGAGCAGAGTATTTTTGTGAATTTCGGAACAAAATATCAAAAGATTAAACAATAAAGACAATTTTCCCCAGCCCCCTTTGCTCATATTTACCGAGGGTGCCAATATTAGTGGAAAGCACTATAAATTAATAGCTTTTAAATGTATGGTTGGTAGTCGGGCATGCAGATATGTGCGGCAATGTTGTTATTACAATATAATATAGTAGTTATTACTTCAGTACAGTACAGTACTTACTTATAGTTCTCATAACGTAAGAAGCAAAGGTAAATATTAATATTCTGATGTAACACTACACACATTTGTTCATTGTGGAGAGATGATGAAGAAAAGGGATACAGTTAAAGTACACACGCACACACGCACACACGCACACACACACGCACATGCACACACTCCTGGGCCCTGTTCCAGTACACCGAGAGAGTTGCTCTCGTTTCGTCCTCTTTTGCAAGATGGGACATGTAGACTGAAACTGGGCGTGAGTCCCGGTCTGAGGACAACACGTGAGTGAGATGATGATACCTCTGTGTGTGTGTGTGTGTGTGTGTGTGTGTGTGTGTGTGTGTGTGTGTGTGTGTGTTAGAGAGAGCACACATATCTGTGCATTTATAGTTTTGGTTTATATCTCAAATTTAAGAACAAACTGCTTAACACCTTTTTCATGTCTGAGATTAAATAGGACATTAAGCTGATTATTATTACACATGTAGATGTACGTGTGCGTGTGCGTGTGTGTGCGTGTGTGTGTTGAGGTGGTCTGGGCATGTTCACGTTACTCTCGATGTAGTAATACATCCTGGAAAACTGCGAACCCCCACTATCCCACGGGAACATCCCAACTCATCCAGAAAAGAGGAGGAGAATGGCGAGGTGAGAGAGGACAAAGCTGCAAATAAATAATCAGATGTCTGTCATCCAAGGGAAAGGAAAAGTGATAAAACCGCAGTTCATTCACAGGAGAGTAATGAGGGATTCTTTCACACACTCACGCCCCATTGGCAGCCATCTGCCCAAGAGAAACCCATAGGCCAGTGTTTACGATTAACAGCACTCTCTCTCTGACTCTCTGTCACACAAACACACACACACACACACACACACACACGCACACACACACACACTTTCACCACTTCTCACATCACCATTTCACATAAATACTCGGCTCTCATGGATATCAAATAGTTGCAAAAAAATTTTAAAAAATCTTTCTAAAAGATAGGTGTGCAACAATTATTTTCACTCTTTTAGTCAATACTTTGTGCTAGCTCCCTTTGTAAAGATAACAGCTCCGAGTCTTCTCCTGTAATGCCTGATGAGGTTGGAGAATACATGGCGAGGGATCTGAGAGCGTTCCTCCATACAGAATCTCTCCAGATCCTTCACATTTCGAGGTCCATGCTGGTGGACTCTCCTCTTCAGTTCACCACACAGCTTTTCTATGGGGTTCAGGTCAGGGGACTGGGATGGTCATGGCCGGACCTTGATTTTGTGGTCAGTAAAACATTTTTGTGTGATTTTGATGTATGTTTGGGATCACTGTCCTGCTGGAAGATCCAACCACGGCCCATTTTAAGTCAGGTTTTCATTTAATATCTGTTGATATTTGATAAGAGTCCATGATGCCATGTATCCTAACAAAATGTCCAGGTCCTCTGGCAGAAAAACAGCCCCAAAACATTAAAGAGGCTCCACCATATTTAACCGTGGATATGAGGTACTTTTCCATATGGCTCCCTCTCTGTGTGCGCCAAAACCACCTCTGGTGTTTATTACCAAAAAGCTCTATTTTGGTTTCATCTGACCATAGAACCGGATCCCATTTGAAGTTCCAGTAGTGTCTGACAAACTGAATACGCTCGAGTTTGTTTTTGGATGAGAGTAGACTCTTTAATCTTGAAACCCTTCCAAACAACTTGTGGTGATGTAGTTGATTTCAGATTGTAGTTTTGGAGACTTTCTGACCCCAAGACGCAACTAACTTCTGCAATTCTCCAGCTGTGATCCTTGGAGATTTTTTGGCTACTCGAACCGTCCTCTTGCACGTCCTCATGCGCTGAGACGATACAGACATACGTCCAATTCCAGGTTTATTCAAAACATTTCCAGTTGACTGGAACTTCTTAATTATTGCCCTGATGGTGGAAATTTTCAATACTTCTGCTATTTTCTTATAGACACTTCCCATTTTGAAGCTCAACAACCTTTTGCTGCACGTCACAGCTATAATCCTTGGTCTTACCCATTGTTATGAATGACTGAGGGAATCTGGCCTATGTGTTACCTCATATTTAAACCCCTGTGAAACAGGAAGTCATGCTTGAATGATTTCCTGTTCCTAGTCCCCCAGGTGTACAATTTTTTTTAAACATCAATGGGAATATACTTTAAGTATATTCTTCTGATATGAAAGTATGATTTTCATAGATATATATATATATGAAGACAAGAGTATTTTTAAACTGCTGCTCATACTGCATCACAGAGCAGCTTAACATACTCAGAGAAGCGAGCTATCCATCCTCTTCCACATACATGAATTCACAAAAGGCTAGTGTCACTGTGATTGATGGGGAGAGAGTGTATGCCATCCCTTCCACCCCGATTGCATGGCCAATATTGGTCTCCAGACTCATAGCCTCATCTGGTTGTGAAAATCTAACAAATGTACTTGGTTCCGTTTCCCAGAATAAAAACAAATTAGTAGTCTGAAGCCCGCACCAGGCAGTTACTAAGCATGAACGAATGAATGCTGGAAATTGTGCAAATGCGTATTGTGTTTGTGGACTTTATTTGTCTAGCAAATTTCATATCTGGCCACTTGCTCATGCCTGTACAAAAATAAAACAAACAAACAAACAAATAAAAAAACAGTAAACAGTGTGCCTCCTATTAGTAAATGTGTTTTAGAAACGTACCACAGGTGAAAGCTATTAACTCCTACTGAGAGAGGTTTAAGGGAACAAGCAATTCAACACACACACACACAGACCCACACACGCCCACATACACATATACACTGAGAATATGTGACAGTTTTTACCCCTATGATCAGGATTGCTGATCCTGTGCTAATACCTTTCAGAGTCATTCACCTTACATCCAGGAAACTGTCAGTGTGACATTACACACCAGTCTCACTCTGTATGAGTCCGCTTATCTGTCTATCAGTAAGAATGAACAAAAACAACAACAAGACACTGTGCGAGGAAATAGGAGCCAAATGTAACTTACGTAGTATGTGTGTGTGTGTGTGTGTGTGTGTGTCTAAAAGAGTGTGTAAGCGTTTCTGATTTATGTGCATGATTATAAGAAATGCAGTCCTGAATTTACCCTCTTGTGTAACTCCACGTGTTTCACGTATGGCTCTGGTGGCGAAGTGCAGGTCACAGATGTAATTAAAGTAGTGTTTATTTGGTGCAATATGATATTTAGAGTCAGTTTGTATTTTGGCAAGAACAAAGAAGATTAATCCATTATCCAGAAAAACAGAAAGCCATACTACAATCAAAGCTAGAGACTGCTTAACACTATACAATAGCAGTGTAACACAATGCCAAGATCTGTATCCATATCTGTTTAACGCTACACATATTCATACTGTATCTGTAATCAGAAGTGGGTGTGGCCTACTCTTTTTTGCTCTCTTTCTCGCTCTTTTTTAATTATGAGCCCTATTACTATGTCCCCAGAAACACTGGAAAAGCATAGAGGTGTAAATGATTATGAGGCAGCATTATCAGCATGATATGTTACGGCGGCTGTGGTTCAGGTGGTAGAGCAGGTCGTCCACTAATCATAGGGTTGGTGGTTCGATTCCCGGCCCACGTGACCCCACATACCGAAGTGTCCTTGGACAAGACTCTGAACCCCAAGTTGCTCCCGATGGCAAGTTAGCGAGTTGCATGGCAGCTCTGCTTCCATTGGTGCGTGAGTGAACGTGTGTATGAATGAGTGAATGAGAACCAGTGTAAAGCGCTTTGGATAAAAGCTCTATATAAGTGCACCATTTATGTGTGCATTCTGGCACAGACAGTTCCTCAACCTCAGTTACATCACTCAACTACAGACCTGTGAAGTCAGACAAGAGCGGGGGGTTTTTTTCTGCACAAAAATAAAAAAACTAACAAACAAACAAAACACCAAATAGAGTGCCTCCTCTTAATATCTATGTTTTAGAAACAATGCCAAAATCATGCAACAGGTGAAAGCTATTAACTCCTATTAAGGGAGGTAAAGGGGAACAGGAAACACTACCCATATAAGGAAAGAGGAAGGAGGAAAACCAGATGGAGTATGAGGAAGAATCAGAGACAAAAATCAGTCCCTAATATGAATATGTGTGAGTATTATTTCTGATTAGGCTCGAATAATAGGTGTGATAGCAACACCCTGCTGTCTGGGTAGGAATGATCATCCTTCTCTCTCGCACGTGTTGATCACGGTGACACTACGTGCTATTTAGCACAAGACTAAGTGTGTTCAGCTTACCCATGACACTGCATAAGCAGGACTTCATGCTTCATGTGTTCCAGGGAAGTGTTTACCTTACCCTTACAGTTTTCTATCTGTTGTGCAATAGGAGAGAACTTGCTGAGACCTGGTGAAAAAACTGACGCCAAATGAAATTAACCAGTAGCCGAGGTAAATTCAGCGTCCTTTTAAACATTTGTGTGTCCTTTTCAAAATGGCCACATGTCATAAGGAGGTATTAAAAATGACCTTTTTAAAATGAGAAGATAAAAAAAATAAACAGACCCAGGCTGGTAGAGGTCAGGTTTACACATATATTATCATCCGAGATGTTTTATTATTCCTCCATTGATGGCAGTAAAGAAAGTTAGAGAAAGTTGCAGAATCTTTATTTTTCTAAGGTCTTATTTATTTGATCAATTTATTTAAGTTTGTCCTTGTACATTTATTTTAAGGCATTTTTCTGTGAATTATTACCTCAGAACAAAGAACATTCTGGCTAAACCAGTTTCCCACATAAAACTGATGAGAAATATTTTGGCATTGCACATTGATTTGTTTTCTGTGTGTGTGTGTGTGTGTGTGTGTGTGTGTGTGTGTGTGTGTGTGTGTGTGTGTGTGTGTGTGTGTGTGTGTGTGTGTGTGTGTGTGTAGGAAGTGTTTTGCGGGGAGCAGGGGGTGTAGTAAGATATCAGGGTTTTTCACCTGAAGGTGTATCTATTGCTTTTTTTGTTTTAAAGTTTGTCCAAATAGAACACAGCCTGGGGGAACCAAAGTGAAAATGAAAATGGAAATGTTTGTGTGTGTGTGTGTGTGTGTGTGTGTGTGTGTGTGTGTGTGTGTGTGTGTGTGTGTGTGTGTGTGTGTGTGTGTGTGTGTGTGTGTGTGTCTGTGTGTGAAACTCGAATTAGGCTTAAAACAATAGAAGCCGTTTAGGGCGGCACCTTTACCTCCCTTTACCATCACAATGTAGGGGGCTCCATACACCTTACACTGTGTGTGTGTGTGTGTGTGTGTGTGTGTGTGTGTGTGTGTGTGTGTGTGTGTGTGTGTGTGTGTGTGTGTGTTGGTTGGGGTTGAGGCAATAACAGAAAATAATTTGTTTCCATATTCCATATTTAAATGCAACTACAGATGAATAGAAAGTGCAACTTGTCATTCCATACAAAAATGTTTTCAAAATCTAATCATTGACAAGTTTCTGTGGTAAAAGAGGAATAACATTTCAGGACGTGCTGATAACACTTCAGGATGTGCTGTTATAGGAAATAATGAACCAGGTGAAATCATGACTCAAACCATTCATTATATTATGTAGCATTAATTATATTCATACACAAAATCTTATACAAACATGTGGCGTCGGTTTGTCCCTCTGTAAGAACCATTAAGGATTCTCTGATGAACCCTACAACAGAGGGTTTCCCTTTCACGGTCTTCTCATTGTGAAATCGATTCTTGGGTATTTCTAGTGCAGTGTGATGACTTTTGGTAAAACCCTTAACCCTTAACATTAAACCTTTCTTGCAGTACACCGGCGTTCCATTCCGCTGGTGAAATGGAAATCGACTTATCAGACGTTTTCATTCGGTATAAACAAATGAATACTTTTATCACCGCAAGTCTGTTATAAGATGAGTCCGGACGCTGTTGGGATTCTGTGTGTAGAGTATCGTGACTCTGTGTTTAACTGAGGGGAGGAATGTGAGCCCCCTGCTGGGCAACTAATTCACACCTCTCCACTATAACACTGGTACAGAGATAAATCAGACAGCACAACTAACGCTTTTTATGATACTAAAACACCGTATACAACTGCCACAACAAAATGATAGCATTTAAACCTAGTAGGCTGTGTAAAAAAAATAAATATTTATGAAAACTGCAAATTCTTAAAGCCCAAAGTGTCTACTTTCATATTAGCCATTAACCACTACTGTGGAGTGTGACATCACGAATAAATTCAACGCAGAACACGGGCACCCCCAAAACAGGTCTCTTGTCCGTGGTACAAAGAGTTACAGTAATAGTGTTTAATATCACGGCCATTTAAACAGTTCAACCAGTACCTAGCAACTTCCATTACATATAAAAAAGACAAAAACATTTTTGTTATACCACAGCGCCGTGTGATTCTTAAATCTGATTGGCCAGAAGATGTTCATTCATTTTCGATTACGACAGCTCTCACAGTAGTCCTGGTTTATTGTAATGCACTTGTTCTGACAGGTTACGGTTTTGTGAATTAGATAGAAACATCGAATTCACAGACATCTGTATGACGGATTCTCCACGTAACCTAACACTAATAATAAACTGATTAGAGAATGTGTTGTTATTTAACAAAGAGAAATTGTTAATACTGTGTAATGAAGTTATCTGTAAGGAGATTAGACGTTTATTAAACATTTATGGAAGGAGTCTCCAGTGTCAGTGCTTTATGTTTTCTGAAACGGGAACATTTTCAAGATGTAGGACTTTGTGTTATTATTAACATCAAGACAGAGAAGAAAAGAGAGACTGCTGTGTGAATGGCGGTTTAGAGTAGCTGCTATAACGCTCTATTTGCTGCTATGACTCTTGGAAATTCCATAACATTAAATATAACTATAAATGAATAGTACAAGGTGTTGTTCATGAATCATTTTTTTTAAATTGTTGGCAAATTTCTGTGTTATAATGCCATTTTGCACCAGGCTGCATCACAACACTCATCATTAATAATTTTCCTATAACAGCACACCCCCATGTGTTTTAATGACATCATATTTGACATCTTAAAAATAAATAAATAAATAAATAATTTAGCAGACAGACTTATCTAAAATGACAGAAGCAAAGAACTTCTTCCACCAACTGATCAGAAATGAGTAAGGAAACAGAAATGAGTAAGAAAACCCACTGAGCCAAAACAAAATATGGGAACGTTTCAAATGCTAGTATTCATTACAGTGACACATGACACCATATGGCACACTGTTATAAGCTGAAGAAGACACAGCATCAAGTAATAACCACAAACAAGATGGCGCAGGAGTTTGGATTATTTTAGGTTAGGTTAGGTTCAACTTTTTTGTCATTGTCAGAGTACGAGTACAGTGACAATGAAATGTAGTGTATTATTATTATTATTCCTGGTGAAAGCTCTGTACATTTCCTCCATCTTTAAATTGAGGTCTTGACTCTCTGTGGTCATTAAAAATCCCAGGACACTTATCGTAAAAGAGTAGGGGTATAACAAGTATCCTGGTGAAATTCCCCCATTGGCCTTTCTATATCATGGCCCCCTAGTAATCCCCATCTCTGAATTGGCTACATCACTCTCTCCTCTCCACTAATAGCTGGTGTGTGTGGTGGGCGTTCTGATGCAATATGGCTGCCATCGTATCATCGAGGTGGATGCTACACACTAGTGGTGATTGAGGAGATTTGCCCCATACAGTGTAAAGCGCTTTGAGTGTCTAGAAAAGCGTTATATAAATCTAACTAACTAACCAACCAACCCATGGTGTGAAATATCTCTGGTTTTCAGTCAGATGTGGAGAGTGCATAGTCTCTCAGTGTGTGTGTGTGTGTGTGTGTGTGTGTGTGTGTGTGTGTGTCTGTATGAGTAATGGAGACTTTATCACTTGTCTCCATCTGTAAGCTCATCATAGGTCTCAAAAGGTGTTCTGCCATCTATTTGTCTTCATGTTTCCATATCTCAATGTCTGTATCTCTGATAAATCTGAGACAAAGGACAGTGTCTACCTGGTTTGAAGATGTAAAGTTGGAATGTTCAGATACTACGACTGCATATTTTTAGTCAGTCTGTCTAAATGTATTTGACCTTGTTTTTACAAAGAGACTCTCACTCAGATAAAATCAATCAATTTTGTAGAATTACTCTGCAAGACGTTACAAGACTAAAAGGCTTAGACAGTTTGTCATTTAGTGTATTTAATGTACATTTAAACCACCTGTCTCCCCCGTCAACCACAGTGGCATGAGCCAATCATGGGCATTTGTGAGAGCTCATGCATATGGAAGAGGACAGATAGGACATTCCTCTGAGTGTGTTACGCTGTTATGCTGAGGTATGAAAGCCCGTACAGGATTTCACTGAGGTTTTTTGTGTGATTGTTGCTGCCAAAAATGCTCGATGTTGCTGTGGCTTTTTTCAAAATTTACAATGCAATACAATGCAGTTTTGCGGGAAACTACTACTCGAAATTGTTTTTCACAGTGATGTTTGTTGGTAAACGAGATCTTTTAGCTGTAATCATGTTCGACGTACGTGAATCAAACAGGGCTTTGGATGAATGTGCATTGTGATGACGTCACATGCCCCAAATCTGGGAAAAATGTGGGGGATTTTTTTTTTTTCTCTGGGGTTTCTATGTTTTTTTTTTTATATGTCTCGCTACAAATGCAAGTAAAGGGTTCTGATTAAAGACTCAACTCTGACTTGAACTGAATTGAATTGCTTAACCAGCCACTAGTCTCAAATTGTTTCTCTTTACCTCTTTAAGTATGCAGTATCAGCTCACACTACTTTCAGTACTTTCAACTTGTGATCAAATTATAATGAAGGAAACCATGCTTTTTGTTAGTGTGTGTTTCAGTCTGTCAGTAATAACTTATTAGGAGTTGTATAACGTTGACTTAAGTACTTTAAGTACTTGTTAAATACTTGTGTGTGTGTGTGGAGAGAGAGAGAGTTATCGGGTCATGGATCAGATGCCCTTTGACCTTTTGGAGAGATTTAATTGTACAGAGGTTAAGTCTTGCGGAGAAAGTACTTTACTCCGATAACATCATCAGGTTAAAGGCCAAAAAATGTATTTATATATTTAAATTATTCTTGGATGAAGAGGAGGAGTGGAGAGGAGAGGAGAGAAGTGTAAAGGAGATGAGATATCACCTTGTTTGCTATAAATTAATTTTTTAAAAAATCTTATAAAAGACAGAAATATAAAATAGACATGTGAAATGCAGTTCTTTCAGACCCCCATTATGTGATGTAACATTTTGAGATGCTTCTGTTAAAGCTGTACAGTCTTACGCAAGGCGGATGTCTTCAGTTCCAGGAAAATGAGAGAGAGAAGGTGAGAAAGAGAAAATGAAAGAGATTTGGTGCACAGAGCAGGGTGAAAAGAGCTGTTGAGAGAGATATTTAACATCCACCATGACACACACGCACACACGCAGACACACACACACACGCACACACACACATACACACACACACACACACACACACACACACACACACAAAGGAAGAAAGCAAATAGAACATTACATAATGTTCTTAAAATGTCTTTATGCTGAAATTTCTTGTATATGTTGCTTTCATATATGGAAGAATGTGTGGGTTGTATTTGCATTGTTATAAATTACACATTCAGTACGTGCAAAAGTCTTAAGCACCCTAAATTTTAATGTACATTTTGTCTTACATGCTTATTTTATTTTTGACTACTGCAGTAGTGTGTCAAAAAAAGAGAGAGATTTCCGATTTCTTTCTTTCAGAAATTCATTGTTGCAGAGAAATTTCTTATGTTGTTAAGTAAGGCACTATATTAAGGAACAGATCAGGTTTCTGAAAGAAAAAAAAATCATTAAGGTTGTCTGGGATTTGACTGAGAGAATTTATGCATTCTTTTGTTGGTTGTTTTACAGCTTACTGTTCATTACAGTAATTATTTTGAAATGTAGAAATGTTGTTTGATTATTTTTGAAGATATCTTCCCTTTAGAGAATTTGTTTGCTGTCTTTTGCACAGTATTGTATATAATGGTTTATATAGATTAATATATCAACCATATAATCTAGAGTATAGTATAGTACAGTATAGTATAGTATAATATAATATAGTATAGTACAGTACAGTCAAATGGCATATAATGCAATGTAGTATAGTATAATATGGTATAGTACAGTACAGTGCAATGTAGTGCAGTATAATATAGTATAGTATAATATAATATAGTACAGTACAGTACAGTGCAATGTAGTACAGTCTGGTATAGTATAGTACAGTGAAATGTAGTGCAGTATAGTATAGTACAGTGCAATGTAGTGCAGTATGGTATGGTATAGTACAATGCAATGTAGTGCAGTACAGTGGAATGCTGTGCAGTATACTGTAGTACAGTATAGTACAGTGCAATGCAATGCAGTATAGTGAAGTATAGTATAGTACAGCGGAATGTAGTGCAGTATAGTGTAGTATAGTATAGTACAATGCAATGTAGTGCAGTATAATATAGTATAGTACAGTACAGTATAGTATTATATAGTTGTATAGTTATATAGAATAAATCTCCAGTATATATATATATATATATATATATATATATATATATATATATATATATATATATATATATATATATATATATATATTCCAATATCAGGACATATACTTGTTCATGAACACATGCATACATATGCATACGTAGTGATAGTGAAAACATGTATGCCTATATTAAGAGTTTTCCTAAATTCACTATAGTTTATCGTGGTTTATTTCCTATTTAAGGCTTTAACTAGTACCAAATCTATAACTTTTATTGTTCTACTTCTAACTGTACCAGTATCAGTTTTACTGTAGTATTTATGTTAACTGCTATATTATCTTATTTTATCTATTATCTTTTTAAAGATGGATCATTTTTAGCATTACATGGCATTTTGCATTGTATCTCATCATATTTCTGTTGTGTGAGCTCATGAAGTGAGAAAGCGGCTTTTTATTTCTGTTCTAAAAAATCTAAATACGAGTTCAATAGAATGCGGTTTTAAAAGGTGCACTTGCTTTTGCGGGTGGTTTCTAGGTGGGACTGGGCTCATTTCTCTTTCATGGCTTGTTCTTTTTCACACTTGTCACTGTTAACACCTGCTGCCAGATCTGACACACACTCTCACACTCTCATTCAGATTTAAATGCTGGTTTGGATTTACATGCTCTTGTTAGTTTCTCAGACATCAAATTGTCTGCTCATGCTTTCTGGTCAGAAATGATTTATTGGTTCTTGGGAAGTAGAAGGAGGAAGAAGTGATGCAGGGTGTACACTGACATTGTACAGATGATAATGAAGCAGAGATGAAACTGATGGACATTACAGTGAACTGCATTAGCTTCATTTATGTGCTATATTTAAATCTCTTTCATTTATCAACATATGTTTTTTTTTCCAGCTCCATTTGGTTTAGGGCCAAAGTGCCCGAGGGCGCTGTGTGTTCGTGTGGGGCGTAGGGCAGTTGGATTTATGCCAGGATGCCTATGTATTTGTGTGTTTATAGCTGTGTGGGAGTGTAAAGGCAGGTTGCTCAGCACGCACATTCCTCCGCTGCCACGCGATAAATGACACAAAAGTCAAACACACACACACACACACACACACACACACACACACACACACACACACACACACACACACACACGATCCCTTAATTTGCATCCGTTCCCTTCAGGCATCTTTCCCCCGTGGTGTGTGTGACAGAACTCCGCTCTGAGAGGAGAGACTGTAGATCAGCGTGAGATGTGCAGCTGTTTTGTGCTGAATGGACTGTAGATGCTCTATTAATCCATTCTGTGTTGTGTATCAGTGTGGAGCACGCTCTGGGCTTTGGATACGCACCTTAATCTTAATAACTTAATAATAATTAATAATAACCTTAATAATTTACCTTATTATTATCGTCCAAATTATAGGGTGCAGAGAACAGCATGATTTATTTAGATTACCTGTTCGAGGTAATTCCATCTGTAATGCGAGGGGAAATTCAGTGGAAATGTTCCTTGTTCATTATTTGAAAGATTCAAGCTTTAAAGGAAAAGTCACGCAGGAGAATGCAGAGATGAGTAGAAGGGAGTGAATGTAAATTAACTTCAATCTGTACACACCTGAAGTGGAAGAGGGCTCTCAAGTGTGTGTGTGTGTGTGTGTGTGTGTGTGTGTGTGTGTGTGTGTGTGTGTGTGTGTGTAGTGGATGCAGCCTGAGGGGTAGTTAGCAAGTCTTCAAAGGATCTTTTGAAAAGATGGACTGGAACAAAATGATTATTTATTTCATATGGGGAAAAGAAACAGAATAGAAAATTAGTTAATAGGAATGGTGTAATATGTTTTTTGGCAGACAGACAGACAGACAGACAGACAGAGAGACAGACAGAGAGAGAGAGATAGATAGACAGACAGACAGATAGATAGCAGATAGATAGACAGATAGACAGACAGACAGACAGACAGATAGACAGACAGACAGACAGACACAGACAGATAGATAGATAGATAGATAGATAGATAGATAAATAGATAAATATGTATGCTTTATGCATGTATGTATGTATGTATATATTTTTTATAATTTGCATTTATACATGATTGTGTTTTTTATGTAAAGTGCCCTGAGAAGCTACTTTTAAAGGCCCTATATAAAATAACATTGTTTACATTGTTTATTATTATTATTATTATTATTATTATTATTATTATTATTATTATTATTATTATTATTATTATTATAAATGTGCAGCTCTACTTGTAAATCATTTGCATAACATTTACGGTAACTAAGCAGTTTCCATCTACATAAAACACACACAATATCCTTGCGAGGACCTTCCTTTGACATAGTTACTAATTAAAGCTATTAGCTGTAACTTCAGTAACCAGAAAAGAACCCTTTGAACTCTTTTAGTTTTTAGCTGAGTTTTTGTTAAAAAAAATATGTATATAATAAATAATAAATAAATAAATAAAAGGCAAATGTAAAAACTGTCAGATATTACTATCCTTGAGAGGACCTTCTATTGGCATAATTAGGAATAATTATTTAACCCAAATCTGACTGTAACTTCAGTAACTAAAAAGAAATTTTTTGGCTTTGTTAAATAAAAATGGATTTTTTTTGTGAATCACTGTACCTTGTGAGGACCAGACAAATGTCCCCATAAGTTCAAAACCCGTGTGAGCACCTTTTATAGGCATGATTCTAATGCAGATAATTATATAAGCCTTACATTAACCTTATATCTAAAAGTTAATATTTTGACTATTTTAGTTTTTTTTTTTAATTAAACCTGTAGTTTAATAAAAACTAAACTAAAAAAAAACCCTTTAACTAAATAAATAAAGAAATAAATAAATAAAAACTGTTTTCCTCATGGGGACTAGCTGAATGTCCCCATAAGTTCAAAAGTGTCACATATTCCTATTTTTGTGGGGACATTTGCACAGACACTTACAACCCCAATTCCAAAAAAGTTGGGACACTGTGTAAAATGTAAATAAAAACAGAATGCAATGATTTGCAAATCTCATAAACCTGTATGTTATTCACAGTAGAACACAGAAAACATATCAAATGTTTAAACTGAGGAAATGTACCAATTTAAGGAAAAAATACATTTTGAATTTGATGGTCACAACACATCTCAAAAACGTTGGTTACTAAAAAGAAACAGCTGGAGGTTAATTGGCAACAGGTCAGTAATTGGGTATAAAAAGAATATCTTAGAGAGGCAGAGTCTCTCGGAAGTAAAGATGGGCAGAGATTCACTAATCTGCAAAAAAAAACTGCATGTACAAATTGTGGAACAATTTCAAAATAACGTTCCTAAATGTAAAATTGCATATACTATGAATATCTCATCGTCTACAGTACATAATATCATCAAAAGATTCAGAGAATCTGGAGAAATCTCTGTGGGCAAGGGACAAGGGTGAAAATTAATATTGCATGCCTGTGATCTTCGTGCCTTCAGGCGGCACTGCCTTAAAAACAGGCATGATTCTGTAAAGGAAATCACTGCATGGGCTTAGAAACACCTCCAGAACTCATTGTCTGTGAACACACTTCACCATGCCATCCACAAAGGCTGGTTAAAGCTCGATCATGCAAGGAAGAAACCATATGTGCACATGATCCAGAAACATCGCCGTCTTCTCTGGGCCAAAGCTCATTTAAAATGGACTGAAGAAAAGTGGAAAACTGTTCTGTGGTCAGACAAATCCAAATTTGAGATTCGTTTTGGAAATCAATGACTCCGCGTCCTCTAAACTAAAGCGGACTAAAGAGGAGAGGGACCATCCGGCTTTTATCAGTGCTCAGTTCAAAAGCCTGCATCTCTGATGGTATGGGGTGCATTAGTGCCTATGGAATGAGCAGCTTGCACACTTGGAATGGCACCATCAATGCTGAAAGGTATGTACAGGTTTTAGAGCAACATATGCTTCCATCCAGATTCCATCCCATCTTTACTTCTAAGAGACTCTGCTTCTCTAAGATACTTTTTTTTATACTCAATCATGATACTGACCTGTTTCCAATTAACCTAATTACTTGCAAAATGTTCCTCCAGCTGTTTCTTTTTAGTAACACTTACTTTTCCAGCCTTTTCTTGCCCCTGTCCTAACTTTTTTGAAACGTGTTGCGGCCATTAAATTCAAAATTACCTTATGTTCTCCTTAAATTATTACATTTCCTCAGTTTCAACATTTGATATGTTTTCTGTGTTCTACTGTGAATGACGTACGGGTTTATGAGATTTGCAAATCATTGCATTCTGTTTTTATTTACATTTTACACAGCGTCCCAACTTTTCTGGAACTGTTGTTGCACCTCTTTTCATGTATTCTATTTTGAGTCTTATTTTTTTTTATCCCATTTTTAATGATAACATTTAAGACTTAGTAAGCTATACAGACAATAGTTCTTTCCTTTGAAGCACTGATTTCCCCACTCCTTCTTTTATTTCTTCATTGCTTTATCTTCAGGTAAATCGTACACAGACGCAGTGTCCAGACACAAGTCTTGTGGAAAAGTTTCACCCATCAAACACCTTCAACCTAAAACCTTTTCACTGCCGCGAGCAAAACCTTTTATTATTTAATCCTGTGTTTAAGCCAGAGGGAAACATGCATGCATGTGATACACATCGACATTAGCATAATAAAAGGGTTTTCCCTGAGCTCAGCCTTTGGTTTCTGACTCTTTTTCACGCCTGCCTGGGATAAAGCTCAGCCTTTTATTCCATGTGTTAATGAGTCCCATTCACACACCTGCCCGAGTTTCTCTCCAGCACGTCAAGAGTTAAGGAAGTACACCTGTCCCATCACACACCTGCCTCTGCACCTTCAGCCAATCAGGTGCAAGTGTCTGAAAGCTACCTGTCAGGACAGATAAATGTGCCAGCAGCGGCAGGCCCAAATCAAAACCTCTTCACTCAAGGAGGTACACAGTTATAACCACTTTCTCTCTCTCTCTCTCGTTCCCTCTCTCTCGCTCTCTGTCTCTCTCTGATTCTCTCACCGTTATATATCAAAACGGAAACACACACCTTACCAGAGAGGACAGCAAAGACTGAGGATTTTATTTCTGCCGCCTCTGAGGAACGACATGACCAAGGAGATTGAGTAAGTGACATGTGTTTTTTGATTTTGTCTGGAGAAGGATCTCAGATTGTTTTGTATATCAATCAAGTCGATAGCTCTTAAAGGATTGGTAACGCAAAGACAATTTCTTGAAATCCAACTGACACAGATGTTTACAGATGTTTGACTTTGGGTTCGTTTCTTTTTCGCTTTTTTTCCGTCTTTTTTTTTTTTGTTGCTTTGTCTGGAAGTGATCCTAAACTTTCCTAAATTGTTACGTTTCCGTAGGTCTTTATTCCTCTCGCGCTCTCGAGGTGTCAGTTGTAGTTTCGTCGCTTGCAGCTCTGACACTCCATCTCTTTTCTGCCACTGGGCAGCTAGACCCTTATCAGAAACACTACATAGGGTCTGTTTGTACAGATAGCTGACACCACAACCATCCAACCAACACACACAGACACACACACACACCGCATGCACCACACTCTCAAGGCACACTGAGCTGCATATGAAAGAATAATCGTAGTATTTGTGTGTATGTGGCTGATTCTGCTGTCCTAGGGGCTCTGAATCACAAAAGCAAGTTTTCACCTGCTCATTGTAGCACAGAAACTAAATATGGTCATTGAAACTGCATGGCATGGTGTATCACGCTGTGGCATGCAATAATAGCAGCACCAAGTGCCATGTGAGGATCGTTTCATTCATGTGACTGTGACAGAGCAGCGTCTTTAAAGCTCCATTTAAGAGGAACATCAACAGGAAATGTGTTCATTTGCTAAACAAGACCTCTCACCTGGTCAAACAGAGCGCTGTCATGAGCTCAGGTGCTGCAGCGCTTGTCAGGAGTGAACTAACTGTTTGCTCGTTAGCCGTTAATCCATGGCACAGGGGAAAGGCCCAAAAATGGATCCTACTTTTCCTTGTGTTGGGAGATAAGTGATCCTTCCCTAATACCTAGGTTTTGTTTGAGGTCTTCAGGCGAAACTGACATCCTCATTTCTTCGGTTTATCCTAGCGGACCTTATATTTGCATGAGTTCTTACCCTTAGGTGCTAAGAACATCTATAGAGCAAAAATGTATGGCAGTGGTCACCAACCCTCTTCCTTGAGACCTACCTTTCCGCAGGTTTCATCTCCAATCAAAATCGAACACAGCTGTTTTAGCTGATCAAGAACTTCTTAAGACAATGATTAGATGGTCAGGTGGAGCTAAAGTCTTCAGGAAGGCAGATCTCCAGGAACAGGGTTGGTGACCACTGGTGTATGGGATTTGTTGTTTAGGTTCATCTCAGAAGCACATTTCACAAAGATATTCAGGCAGATGTTTATGTGGATCACTGATGTCAATTCCATATAGCTGGCATTTTCTCAAAGTAGGATTTGTTGAAACCGCTGCTTCCTTCAGTGCAATTTTTACAATCTATATTTCTTGCTTTAGATATGAATCAACAAACTGGAGGACAGCGCATGTCTATGCGTGTGGAAACTTCCTGAACTTTTAAAAAATGTTCTTTTTTTGTCCGATCTTGCTTCAGGGCTCTGATGATTTTGCAAAACGAGAGCTTTAACTACCCATGCTACTCTGACAGTTACCTAATGGACTCCTGGAACTACATGGACATCGATAGCAGCAAAGCCAAATCCAGGCTCACTGATGATGATCTCAGCGGTATCTTCAGTGATATTTGCAAGGTAGAAAACCAGAAATTCTCCAGAACTTTCCTAATTCTAATAGAGATACAAGATATTCATTGACATTAATTCATTCATTCATTTATTCTTCTTTACAGACTCCAAAAGAGCAGAAGATGACTCCCTGTTTACATGGAAGCAGCGCATTTAAACCCATGGACAGGTAAAAAAAACAAACAAAAAAAAACAACATTTAACCCTTACATCTGTACTAGGACAGGAGTTAATCTCCAGTGTCTTTCACCATACGTGCCCAATTCATTTCAAATCCTGCAGAGATAAAAGACAAGCCCCAAGCACACGCTGACAGGCGAGAGTGGCAAGGATAGAGGTGTGCCTGTCCAATTATCAAGAGAGACAAAACGTGACAGGTGTACGAAACTTAATGTAGGTATTTCTCACAGGTTTTATTTCATCGCCTCCTGCCACTCCTCCAATGTGCAGAGCGAGGGCTAGCAAGATTAGCTCGAGCTTAGCTGAGGTCAGAGCAGTTTAAGATGCTAATCCTCTTTCCCATCCCACCCCAGAGACAGCTGAATCACTGGTCTTTTGTGCTGGTGAAAAATGGCTGGCGATCAAGAATATTTTTTCCCCTTGAGTTGAGGCGATGACGAGAAAGGCAAACAGAGTTGGAGATGTGGATTATGTAGCAAACAGCTCCCACCCAGCTCTCCTCAAACAGTGTCGAGATTGAGTGCTGTTTCTGTTGACTTGAACAAGTTCTCCAATCACTGCTACCAGTAAAAGGCCATTGAGCTCTTTATTTGTTCTAGAGTTAGCATCAATGACAAGCCACCTAGCCACTCTCACTTAACTATAGTGTTTAAACATTACATTTAGGCCTTGTTTGCCTTCTCAGTGAACACAATTATCTTCGATTATCTTTCAGAACACCCAATGGTTCTTCCCCTGAGCTGACACCTCTGCAAAACTCACACCTCATGAAGCTGGTATCCGAGAGCATTTGCACCACACAATCACAAGTAGCGAAACAAATCTCTCCAAGCAACAACAACTACATCCAGGCTGTCGCGGTTGACAACTATGAAAAGCAGGCCATCAACAACATATTTGATTCCCTTATGCTCAACGCGACTCATAAAATGTGGCCTTCGGATACCCCCTACCCAGAAGCCAGCACTGAAGTGAGTCTCACAAAGAAGACCTTCGCATTAAGAACACACATAAGCCGAGTGGACTTATTATTAGTTATTATTATATATTTATGTATTGCTATGCAACAAGTGGTTTTAAATTTCCAAAACAATGCAGTGACTCATGAAATGTTCGAAATGAATTGGCGCAAACTAAAGTACAACATACTGCTTTTGTCCTTCACCCACTCAGCCTCTAGGCTACAACACTGAGTTTGTGGGCCACCCAAGTCCTGATTACTCCGACTCGTACTCAAACTCTCCTCCTGAGAGGTACAGGTAAGCCAAGCATGGAACACACTTCAGACTGTCAATCATCAAAACTTAGACCTTCTGCCAATTGATAATTTTACATATTGCCCTAGGGACAAGGCGATTTTTTTTTTGTAGACTATTGATTTATTTATTTATTTTTGGTTGTTCATTTGGTTTTTGTGCTGTCTTTGTTAGTCAGAACGATTTCCAGTTTATCCTCGGAGCACCGCAAGCCTCCCAAAACAAGGCCACTGAAATTCCTCTGGTGTACCTCAACAAGGGCCAGTTCTACCCCATCACCCTGCAGGGAGTGGACAACCGTTCTGGGATCCCATGCACCAAAGTGAAGGTGAGCTAAGACATTTAAGCCTAAATAAACACCAGCAACGTTCTGGATTATTGAGAAGGCGGTAGAACATTATCTGGAGTTCATGCAGGGATCTCCAGCAGTAAAACAAACAAACAAACAAAAATCTTAGAAAGGTCTAGAAAGTGTCCTCAGTGGGCTGGAAAGTTAGGAATCTTCTAGAAGTTGGCAGGATTTTAGAAGGGATCCAAGTGAAGGTGGGTTGAGAGCAATAAAAAAAGTCAATAATAATAATAATAATAATAATAATAATAATAATAATAATAATAATGAAAAGCTAAACAAATGATCATGAAGCTTTTGGAGGTTGGAAAGGTGTTAGAATGTTATCTGCTGTACTTGTGGAGATCCAACAGAAAGTGAGTTAATATATCTGAGGAAAAAAACAACAACAAAGCGGGAAAGATTGGGACGGTTCAGGATTCTAGAAGGTTGTATGTTCTACAACATTTTCCGCCATTTAAAATGCTCAAGACATGAGTGCTTTATGTGCTGAAAGATCTACTGGCAAATCTGTAGCTAATTTCAGGGCTGATCAGAGCTTCATTATTTATGACTCAAGGTACACAACAACCTCCCACTTTTATCCCGGTGCTAAGAAAGCTAAAGCTAATATCCCGAACTGTCACACTGTCACCACTTACAGCCATGACATTTTCCAGTGATTAGGAGTTAACACTTTAGCATTAGATTTAATCAGAGGAGGTTTGGTGGCATTAAAGTTGTACAAATATTTTTGTCGATACAGTCTCAGAACACACCTATGTGTGCAAATCCTGCCTCTGCCTTTGCCAAAACTCCAAGTGACTAAAGGCTTAGAGATGGAGGGGAGAGGCATGGCAACCTGTTTTCAAGCGAGTGTATACGTATGCTCACTCGATTAATATGACAACGAGACAATAAACCAAGGTATTAGCTTGATGTCAAGAAACTTTTTGTACCAATCAACCTGTCTTTCTGTCCTCCTTTCTCTTTCACTATCTCGCTCAGACTGTCATCATGGCAGTGTTTGAAAATGAGAAGAGTCCTGAGATGCAGCTGAAGTGCTGGAATCACTGGCACGCGCGACAGCCAACTGCTAAGCAGAGGGTCATTGATATTGGTATGCACTAACTAAACACACACACACACACACACTGGCAGTTAAATGTCCCATAGCTCAGGGGGTCTGCAGTCTTCCCTTCAAATGGTGTCAGGTTCTCTTTCCAATCTGACAGGAGCCTCATCTGATTGCACTTGTTTAATCGATTTAAGTTTATCATCAAATGACTATTAGGTGTGGCTCCTAATTGCCTGGAGTACCCCTGCCCTACAGATTATGGAGTTTTTCCTGGACCAACACACCCAAGTTGACTCAGGAAGTCTGTTAATTAGTTGATTAGTTGGAGAAGGTGTGTTAGAGATGGGAACACAACACGATTAGCAGGGCTGGGAAACTTCATGAACCGTACCTTAGTTCAACAAAACAGACCTCATATAAAAACAATAATGACCTTTCCTTTACTTTCACACACCGTCCGTTGTGACCCAGATGAGGACGGGTTCCCTTCTGAGTCTGGTTCCTCTCAAGGTTTCTTCCTCTTATCATCTTAGGGAGTTTTTCCTCGCCACCATCACCAATGGCTCGCTCGATAGGGATAAATTCACACACTTAAAATCTGTATCCTGTGTTTATATATTTATATAAAGCTGCTTTGATAAAGTCCATTGTTAAAAGCACTACACAAATAAAAATGGAATTGAATACCTCATTTACCCTGCTTTCATGGTTAAAACTGTTGTACCACCAACTGTTCTTTGGGCAGAGTACTCTCTAGATTTTAAAGTTTAATTATTCATCTCATTTTACTCATTTTTATGCATTCTCTCCAGCTGACTACAAAGAAGTCTTCAGTGGCATCAGCAAAGTAGACGAGGTCGCTTTTAATGCTTTATCCTTCATCTGGAACACTAATGAAGAGGCAAAGGTAAAAACACACACTTGCCAGATCCATTTGTTTGTGTTGTGTGTTGTGTGTGTGTGTGTGTGTGTGTGTGTGTGTGTCACAAGGGAGGAATCCATGGCATGTCACCACCCCAGGCATCTGTCATGACAACAGGGAGAGAGATGAAGAGAGAGAGAGAGAGAGAGAGAGAGAGAGAGATCTCAAGAATATCCTGAGGCAGTTTAGGGCGGGACAGCGAAACCAAGAACAGGCGGAGGAGGGAGAGAGTATAAAAAAAGGAGGAAAAAAAAGAAAACAACATATACACACCTGATAATTACCAAGATTGCATTTATAAGAGAGAGAGAGAGAGAAAAAAAAGCATAACAATCAACCGAGAAAATAAACTGGGTAGAAAATAAAGACGTAAAAAGAGAGATCAATCTCGGATTAGTCGTTTGGTCTTTTGCGTCCTTATGAAAATGGATTACAAAGACAAAGCAAGCTGATCCTGGCTTAGAACTGAACCCTTGCATACTAAGCCTGTCTTTCTTTCTTTATTTTTCTGCATTTGGGTTCAAACTTGCCCGGTCATGTCCCGGTGTTCCCATTTTTATTCCACACCTTTCCTATGGAAACCAACTCCTGTATATTTGCTGTATATTTCAGGGCTAGATCGTCATCCCTGATGCTAGCTTTTTTTTTTTTTTTTCCTTTTTCTTAAAGAGTCGAGGAGTGACACAATACATGCGTTATGACCATGCTCAGGGCTTAGAAACTATTTCAAAGTGCTCGATGTTTCTTGTAACTAAGATAAGCTATGTTGCCTTTAGCTAATTCATGAAAATGTAGTGAATAAGTTAATGAAAGCCTTAAAACCTGCTTCTCTCTCTTTCTCTCTCTCTCCCTCTCTCTCTCTCTCTCTTTCTCAGTTTTCTATATTGTACAGTGGTTTAATAACAGCTGAATGAATACTTTAATATGTGTTATTGGATTTATTAACAGTCGAATTATTCATTAAAAGTACATACGACTCAGGTTTCTGGATATTTTTAAATACCTAATTAAGACGCATCTCAAAGTGTTGCTTAATCGTTAAAATTCGAATCAGTGTATTGAAATGTTCTTCTTCTACGGGATTTCCGCAGGTGTATATTGGTATCAATTCCCTCAGCACAGACTTCTCCTCTCAGAAGGGGGTGAAAGGTGTCCCTCTAAACCTGCAGATCGACACGTATGACTTCAGCTCTGGCACCAACCATCTCATCCACCGAGCCGCCTGCCAGGTCAAGATCTTCTGTGATAAGGTCAGTTAGATTTTTCAGCTCCATTCAAGCTTCCTGGGGTGTTTCAGCTGGTGTGATAAAGGTGTGCACTAAAGAGCTAAGCTACAGTTCTGGCCCTCTAGGCTATTATCCATTACTTGAGATTGTGTTTCTAACTGCCACAGTCTCTGTGACTTGGAGGATCGTTTTCATAGGAACTCGTGCAAAAAAAAAAAAAGTTCGCTTGTAGAATCTGTCTTTCTGTCCGCCCCGGCACATAAACACGTTTGTATCTGCTGGTTGTTAAGACAAATCATTCATCCCATTATTCAGCTCTAATCTGATCTCCAAACCCTCATATTCTTGCTATCTTCTTCATCTGCTGTGTTCCTTCTCCTTGGCTGCCTTCATAGTAGCCTTCAGAGCATTTAGTGAGTACAGGATGGGAGGAATCGTTCAGAATTGTACCTGTCTGACAGGTTTAGCCACGGCAGGTGAGCTTAGTGTATTACTGCAGAACGAGGAACCATTGTGTTTTTCCATCAGATGGTTCTGGCAGCTGGTTTTGTTTTGTTTTTTTCTTTTCTTTTCAGCATTGTATCTTCAAGGTCTGTTTTAATGAGGCACAAATTACTGAGGTGTCAAGGCTGAAGTCAAGTGAGTTCAAAAACTAAATTTCTTCCGACAGGGTGCCGAGAGGAAGATGCGAGATGAAGAACGCAAAAGAGTCAAAAGGCGAGCCAAGAACGTTGCTGACTCCACTAACGGTGGTACGTGTCATCCAACCCACTCTTAAACCAGTTATATGATAACACAGGTCTGAGATCACGGTCACAAAATTACATTTATGCAATCACGGAAGTTTGGTAGAGAGACCACACCTGAAACGCTTTCCTCCTAGCTAATATATTTCCCTATTCTAGAGTTTTCCGTTTGTTTCTCAATCCTTAATTCAATTTAATTAACTTGACTTAATCCAAACACCAAAAAACAACCAAACAACCAAGCAACAAAACACAATGGAGAATGAATAATATGCCAGATAGTAAGCTGCTTAAACAGGAAACAAACTGAAAAGCAGGCTGGAGAGATCAAATATTCATTCGTAGCACATCGCTAGCTCCGAGCTTAGCTAAATAAAACCTAGCTCTGAGCACAGTTATTTAAAAGAAAAACAAACACTCAACTTGCACTGATTTCACTGCTAAAATAACTCATTGTACTCATCTCTAACAGTGTTTTAGCTTGTAAGACCCTGATCTATTTGTACTAACATGAAGACATGTTTTTGTAAATGAAGCTGTGATAACCGAATTAGCATTCGCCTTGCTAACATGCTAATCCCAACTCTCACATGCAAAAGTGAGGTATCTTGGTATGAAATATTTGACCGTAAAACATAATTCAATAAATATATTATTATATCAGGGGAAGTGTTAATGTTTTGTTTTGTTTGGTTTTTTTAATGGCTAAGAAGATTGCTGTTAGCAACCGGTAATTAGCATGGAGTAATTATTAACCTAGTAATTATTAACTTTTCAAGATCTTGTACCACATTTTAAGACTCAGACTACTTTCAGATCTCTTGATACTTTTTTTTTTTTGTGCTTTGTGTGTTGTAAATGGCATCATTCAGGTTGCTCGTACTTCCAGTGCTGATTAGTAATTAGCTGATGATGTTAGATCACAAATTTGTGAGCTTGTGTCAAGGTTGATCAAATTTCTGAAAGTGTTCGCCTTTTTTTTCTTCTTCAGGAAAACAGACTCTGGTTTCCAGCTCCATAGGGAAGGACTGCACTTTCTTCAAAACCCTGGATGACCACGTCACACAGCCTGTGCTGTTCATCCCTGAGACCCACTACAGCAACCTGCAGCGCTTGGTACACCCAACACACACACACACACCTCCAGAAATCCTGGGATTTGTGGTTAGCCGCAGCTCCGTCGAGTCATGTTCCAACAGCTGCAGGGCAGCGAGTGTAGGATAGAGGCAGGAAAAGTGTGGGAAAATATGTAGTGGGAAAAAAAAAAGTGGTCTGGGAAGAAAGATAAACAGAGGGATAGAGAGCTGGAAAGGAAAAGTATGATTACACAACAGTAAACGAAACTTTCCTCATGAGGAGACGGCCATGCTGGCTGACAAGGAGGATTAGCTTGCGGGGGCTCACACACTCCCAAACACACACATGCACATACACACGCCTGACTCAGCCTTATTCCGCTAGTGTTAAAGGGATTGCGTGTTTACACATAGGAAGAGAAACACACTCACACACACTTTCCACTCATTTCCCACAACCTCTGTAGGACCCAGTGTGTCAGATAAGATGTGCATCTCAGCATCTTGCATGCATGCATGCAGCCACCCACACATGTACATGACATTTATACACATACATCTCAGATGTCACACACCAGTATCATATGTATGTGAGAACAGTCTCTCTGATCAGACAGTTAGATACACACGTGTTTAATTGTGCTTGTGTGATGTTATGCATCGCTAGGCGATCAGGTCAGAGCACGACAGGAATTCTTTTCCTCCGATAGCCATGTATATTTTTTTTACATTAATGCTGATAGTGTCTGTTATCTCTGGGTCTTAGGCGGTGACTAACAGTACAGAGGAAAGTGACAGGAACTCGCTGAAACGTGTTGCCTGTTTCTCTAATTCAGGAGAGCAGTGTGGCTCAGCGCCCAGCAAACAACCACGCAAGGATGAACAGCAAAGAGGTAACGTTAACACGACGCCGACACCGAAAAACCACAGACGCAAAAGAGCCGATCTCACACCGTATGCAGATTAACCACTAATGAATTATACAACATAACAACCACAAAACCTCACCATAACATAAAGCACGGAATCCAAATAAATAATAATAAACATTACAGAGCCAAACTACAACATAAACAACACAAAACCACATCACAGAACCTCCTACGACACCCACTACCACCACATCAGAACATAAACATAATCCACTCACACTATATCAAGTCAAACCACAATGTCAACAAAACAAACCCACCTGAACACCACGAAACTACAACAGTGGCAAGCCACACCATGACCTAACGCACAGAATCCAAATAAACCTCCTGATCAAGCAATAACAAACATTACAGAGACAAACGAAAACATGAACCACACCAAACCACATCACAAAACCATCTACCATCACATAAGCACCACAAAACCACAACATAAACACAATCAAATCACACTATATCAAGTCAAACCGCAATATAAACAACACAAAACTACGACGCTATCAAACCACAACATAACACAACGCACAGAATCCACATAAAACTCTCCATCACACAACAAACTTTAGAAAGCCAAACTGTATCACAAACAGAACAACATGAACCCGGTCCGGATCACACAAAAACACAACATAACTACCACAAAACCACATCACAGCCCTTCATATGTTGCAAAACAACTCCAAGATCAAATGAACGATGCCAGAGTAACTGACGATGATCATTTGGGTTAGTATAATCTTGTTCACATTGAGGTTTGAGTTTATGGACTTGTCGTCATGGTAACAGCTTCACTGAAAGCTGAAATGAACACTCATAAAACAAAAGTGCCGATTATTTATTTGTTTTTTTTGTTTGTTTGTTTTGTTCTAGTCCTCCTGTACGTACGGCAAGAATCAGAGGAAGTGTTTGATGCCCTCATGCTGAACTCGCCCACCCTGACAGGCCTCAGACAAGCGGTTCGTTCTGCTTTCTTATCATCCATTCCTTCTCTTTCTCTTCCTTCCTGCTCTACTTCTCTTCCTCCGATCCCTTTGTCATACATGTGAAGATCTCACCGTACATGCTACAAGATCCTTGACAGGAAACTCATCTTGGTTCTCTTTTCTCATTCTCAGATTTCGGAAAAGTACGGTCTGCAAGAAGACACCATCGTGAAAATCTTCAAAAAATGCAAACGAGGGTGAGTGACAGTTTCGTAGCACTGAACACACAGAGGTTGACCGGATGGCGTCAGCCATTTTGGCACAGGGAGGGTCTCGGCTGGTGGATGACGGCTGCCATTTATGCTTTATTGACAGAGCAGATCTAGGAGATAAAGAAAGGCTGGGATGTACTGAAATGCTTTCGTTGTGATCTTAGGTCGGTCTCTTGCTGTCAGTTTTCTGGAACTTAATCTGACAGACTGGGCGGGCAAGAACTCTGTAGTAAAGGAATTTCGTAATTGCTGTTTTCTTTACTGGAAGGGGGAAAAAAAAAAGTCGTAGAAAAAGAAAACAAAAGAAAGACAAAGAAGTAGAGCAGGGAAACGACAGATCTTCCAGTCACCTGTCACCATCTGGGTTATCTTTTCATATCTCTGTGAACGTAAAGCAGTGCTTTATACATCAGTTTTACACTATTTGAGCGTCAGTAATCTAGCCCAGGGCTTCGTAGCAGCGATTTGGAGTGAGCTGGCCCTCAGACACGTAGATGACGGTAGTGTTTGGAAGAACAGGACAGGTTAGGTGGCATTCTCTCTCTCTCTCTCTCTCTCTCTCTTCTCCCTATCTTCTATCTCTCTCTCCACCCCACATCATCAGTCTGTTTCCTGTGTACCCTCAGGCACACCTGGCACACACACATCACCTTCTGGGTGGAACATTTCTTTGATTTATGATGTCGGTGTAAGGCCGAAGCAAACGTTTAGGTCATAACTATTCAAACATCTTTGAAATGGAACCATTATGAATTGATCTAATCTTGTTGTGTCAGTGATACAGAGTTTAAATGAGCACGGTTTCGATCCATGGTTTGTATTGAATGAAATGTTGGTCTATCCCTGGAAACTCGAGGGCAATCGTGGTAGTTTTTTACTGCTGGTTTTGAAAACAATACAGCTGGGTCCTGTCTTACATTTCGAATTTTATATAACGATATTCATCTGCACTTGTGACTCACTTTACACTGTTGGTGATGATCCCTAAAGATTGCACTTCGCACAAATGGGAAGTTTGTGCCAAGTCTCACTGTTGCTTAAGGATAATCTAGCCTGGATACTGTCGATTTATACCTTAAGAACTGCTGCTGTAATCATAACCACTTTCCTGTGCTCATCCAAGAAGACTTATTTACAATATGCGCATGATGAAAATCCTCTCAACCGACTTAGTACTTAATACACACTATCCCTTTCTGAGTCTGGTTCATCTCATGGTTTCGACCACTGGCTTGCTCATTAGAGATCTAACTGGATTGGAAGTAGGCTGATATTCAGCTGTGTTGTGTCAGTCGCTTAGGGCCACCGAGCCACCAGGGGGCACCATAAGATATATTAGGATGTCACTTGCAGCCCCAAAGGTCCAGAAACAGCCTTACTTCTAGTTATGCATAATATTAATTACTGTACTAACTCGATATTTTGACTTTGAGTGTGGTTTATACTCCTCATGAATATCCTCTCTGTTTTCTCAGGATTTTTGTGAACATGGACGACAACATCATCGAACACTATAGCAACCATTCCGCCTTCCTCATCGAGATCACCGAGATCATGCACAATCAATACCAAGTCACGCTACTCGAGTTATGAGCGATGTCCTCCAGTGATGCAAGTCCCGCCCCCTCCCTGGCACTGTCTCCCCAGCCTGCCAATCAGAAAGCACTGCCACCTCTCAGAGAGATTTTTTTTTTGGGCCACAACTGTCACCATGGGGACAATAGAGCATTGCAGGTTTACAGCTAAACTCCAGCACCACATTAATTACCTCTGTAAATACAATTTATTTCCTTGTTTTTTTTGTGTTTTTTTTTATATTAATTATTGGATTTGTTTTGTTTTTAACCACAGTTAAATATAATGTAAGCAATTATGATACATTGAACCAAATGATGAGCGAAAGAATGAATGAATGAATGAGTTGTAAATATGAACTGTAAATACAAGTGAATATTGTTAACTAAAGAGACTTTATATGTCTTATGATTGGATACGATTTGTTAATATTTCAGCGATAGCTTTGCGATGTCTGCCTGTAGTGGTATTGCTTGCGCTTGCTTGTGTAGATTCCTTTAACTTCACGTATGCGCCTCTTAACACTAAGTAGGTTCATATACTTCCGGTCACGACGCTGTAGCTTTACACTAGCCTGCCTGTTTCACATCTGAAAACTGCCCGAGCCAAAACCGGGGCAGTTTTGGACTTTGAACGTCACACATTTCCTGCTTCCGGAGCCGCATTTCTGTCTCAGTGTTTCACCTGTGAAAAATCAGTAGCTGGTGGCTTTTTGTTGCTCACCACCGGCTCCACACATTTCGAGGCTGCTCGGGCATTACGGGTTCCATGACGATGTAGCCTCTTGTCCTCCCACATTTAGTTAAAAAAAGAAAAAGAAAAAAAAAGAACCACAAAAACACCAGGAAAAGAAAAATCCCAGTTGAAGTTTTGATGGACGATCCGAGTTTTTATGGATTTTGTTTTTGTTTATTCGGATTTCACATCACAAGCATTTCAACTGCTTTGTGTTTCCATTGTATATCGTTGGTATTTTGCAGCATTTACCCTATTTGCTTTTGTATTTCGTCTACTTTTATAAGGAAAATAAAAAAAAAAAATCTAATGAAATAACTTGGCTAAGTGTCATAGCTAAGATGTCATAGCATAGCTGAGTATTAATTTGTGTTTAACATGATACATTTCTGGGTTTTAATCGACTGCTATTATACAGTAGCTTTGTGTTTTGGGACATCTGTTTGTTAATTTTTATGTTTATGTTATGAAAAGTAAGACAAGTGTGTGATTTTAACACGCTGTTTACATGATCCTAGTTGTCTTATGAACGTCCACCATTACCTACACTCTTAGAATGAGGGCTATTCAGTGAGTTTTTTTTTTTTATTTAAAGAGATTTCGCTTCCTAGGGTTCTACATCGAACCTTTTAAGTGTTCCACCACATTATAAAGGGTTCTAGATTTGACCCAAGTGTGTATGAGGCCACCAAAAAATTCCAATGTTTCACTATGTTAAGTGAAAACACTGGTGTAAATTGAATCCCAAATTGTTCTTGCTTAAGGCTGGATGTATTTTCCCCAGTGCTTACCACCCTACTTCCTTCTCAGAGTTAAAATACAAAGATATCATGCTAGTCACATGATCATGTTCTATCACGGAGAGCCTGCGCCATTACCAAAATGGGAATGGTTTGCACTTGTGAAGTGCCCGATAGCTCCAGATCTCAGACATGCACAACTGTTAAAAATAGTTCTTGAGTAGCTTTCATATGATACAAACCGCTCACCTCAACAATCTATGGTGCCCAAGGTCCTGGAATTTGGCCATTTTAGCCGACTTTGGAGCTCTATTTCGGACCAAAATCACACCTCAGGTGTTTCAGTCGATCATTTTCAATGTCCTCAGGCCAAAGACTTTGACTTTCAACTATTTTAACTCTATAATCCCAATTGAGAGGAAGGTGGTTGTACGTGTGGGTAAATCTTTATTAACAGTCCCAATCATGTCAAAACAGGCAGAAGAGAAACAGGAAATAGCACACATAACTCCAAAGAAACATGATGAAAACTGAATGAGTTTCTTATATACACTGAGTTGATTGAAAGAAACAGAAAACAGGTGTGTTAGAGTTTAGGTGAGTGTGAGAGTTGTAAAGGCTGAGCTGGATCAGGATTGGGATGGTGTGTGTGTGTGTATGTGAGAGAGAGAGAGAGAGAGAGAGAGAGAGAGAGAGAGAGAGAGAGAGAGAGAGAGAGATTCTTCATAGGTCTACATTATTATTATTATTATTATTGTTGTTGTTGTTGTTGTTGTTGTTGTTGTTGTTGTTATTTTGTTTTGTTTTCTGCAGAGAACATTTTTCTTAATATATTTTCATTTGCTTAAAAAGAGACTTATCATCACGTTAACCAGAGGGTTAATTAGGCTATTAAAAAAACATTATTCATAACAAAAAGGCGATTCAAGGACTGAAAATGAATTGTAACACTTTGACAAAATCCAACATCCAATAACAAGACAATCAAGGAAGCAAGCAGTAGATCAATTGAACAATTGCACAACCTACAATGATTAAGTGAACATCATCAAATAAATTGTCTAATCGAGCAAGGAAATGTAGCTAGCTTTTCCTCCCCCAAAGAAAGTCAACCTAAAGAACACAAGCACAAGCTATCAGTTACTCCAAACTGAATCACTGGGGGGGAAAAAAAAAAGGTTGATGTGAAACACTTTAATATCACACTTCAGCGCAAAATAGAAGCCGATAATTTGGGATCAAAACACATCATTAACTTCACAGTCAGAAATAACTACTATTCATGAAATATCGACATGTAAGCTGAAACTACAGAGGGTCCCAAAAATCTCTGTACATCGAGGAAATTAACACTTCTAAGCAAAATGTCTTCCAAAATATTTCATACTCAGTTTATATATATATAATTTTTTTCAGATAGCCTTTAAGAACGCCTTTGAGAAAAGAAGAACGTATTGAAATCATTCTCAGGGCTGGATCGGGACGCTGTCGCAAGGTTGCAATGGACTTTAACAGCAAAACTACTAACTGAAAAGTGGACGTCCACAAACATCCACTGACGAAGGCATAACCTACACTGTAAAAGCGGATAAGTTCATTTAACTCAAAAAATCTGAGGAAACTAATTACCTCAAAATTTTTAAGTTGATAAATCAATTCCTTTAAGCCAAAAACACTTCAATATAACAAGTTTGAGTTAAATTTCTGTTATATTTAAGTGTATTTGGCTTAAAGAAATTGATTTATCAGCTTAAAAAATTTGAGGTAATTAGTTTCCTCAGATTTTTTAAATTAAATTAACTTATCCAGTTTTACAGTGTATGTAGTGCTACCAGACATGGCCCTGTTTGTTTAAAATGCTTAACTGTGCATTGCCTGGCCACCAGATGTCGCTATAGTGCACAGATGATTGCTTTAAGACTACACGGGAAGCGTGGCTTAATTTCCCTAAAATTTCCTTAAAATGTGGCAATGAAATGTTTACCAAAGTCTCTGTATTATTCATCAATCAAGCACTTTCCGGTACACAGCTCAGCCTCGTAAAAATACGTGCCTCAATTAGGTGTTTGTGTACTCGCTGTCTTAATGGGACGAAAGATTAACGCTCATTGGACAACAGGTTTTAAGACGTTAGCTGTTTTTGGGTCGAAATGACAGACACTACTAATGTTGACCCGAATTTAGAAAAGTCTTTTAATGCTCATACTCATAAGGAGAGACCGGAAATTCAACAAAAAGGCCGACTAACCAATAATGATGGAACATCTGTTTAATATTTGAAATTAAATCCAGAGTATGACCATGAGTGTGAGTAGAGATAGTCGCATGTTGGGTCAAATTAATTGAAACAGTCAAAAGCAGACAATCGTTGAGATGAATTAGAGCTCACTGTAGCTACATGAATATTAAAGACACGTGATGACGAAGCACAGGCAAGAGTGAGCAGTTCACTGAGTTGGGAGAAAAAGTCCGATCGAGCCTTAGGACGACGATATAGTAGTATAATTGTTCAGGTTGTTATATTCAAAATAGTATTGGCTGTGAAAAAACAAGCGTCAGTTATAAAGAACAAATAGAAAACACACAAAATCAAATTTGCTTTTTTTTTTTTTTAAATTTCATTTAATTTTGCTTACACAAAAATGAATCACATCCTTCTGAAATAACATCAGATAAAACAGAACAGTGTGTGTGCGCATTCATGTCTATGGTAAATGAACCAGAATAATGAGCTTCATTACTGGAAGAACAAACACTAATTGAATGTGCGTGTCTGTCAACATGCACGGTCCTTTGTGGGTTTGTACTCCTGATGCTTCCTCGTGTTCTAACCTACCGTGATGAATAAGCATAATGGTGATTAATTTATTATTTCTTTTAAGAGCTCTGTTTGAAAGCTGTGTTTAACTGTGTTTGGAGTGAGATGTGTGAATGGCTTAGTGGTTAGCACGTTTGCCTCACACCTCCAGCATCGGGGGTTCGATTCCCACCGTGGCTCAGTGTGTGTGTGGAGTTTGCATGTTCTCTCCGTGCTCCGGGGGATTCCTCCCCAGTCCAAAGATTTATGTGTGTGATTGTGTGCCCTGTGATGGATTGGCACCCTGTCCAACCTTGTACCCCACTTTGTGCTCCCTGGGATAGGCTCCAGGTTCCCTGTGACCCTGAAGAAGGATAAGTAGTATAGAATGGATGGATAATCATGGAAATGTGCTTGGACCAATTTAATACCTGCCTTTCGGTTGTACAAATTTGAACACACACGTGTCCCTGAAGTGAACTTTAGGCTTAGGAAGTCGCATTTCTGGCACAAAACGAATCAACTGGAATATATTGTATACGTTATACAGCCCTGTATGTTTTGCATCTTAAGATATTTATGCTACAAATTGCATATTCATTAAGAATGACCAAAAAATGAACAGCTCAGTCATTTATAAGACACAATTCCCGGTAGCTTGTTAGTAAGCAAGCTACCTTTTTTTTTTTTTTCCTCTTCACATTGTACACATGCAAACCATTTATAATAAATCAGAGCCTGAGATTTTTAGCGCATGCTGAGAAACAATATCACTTGCCAGATGGTAAAAGGGCAAAGAGGGAGTGGGCAGGATGAGTAATAATCATTATTATAAATAAGTAATAATTCTGTAAGTCACACAGTATTAGTGGAAAATATTTTGAATAGAGGAAAGATCGAACTATCATTATTACTCTCTGCAAAGCTTTCAATCACTCAAGCGTTGTCGCAGAAGGTTTTTCTGGCATCAGTGAGAAGGCTTTTTGCAGAACAATACCTAATGTATAATGATTCAGTAAGCATACATGTCTAATAAACGTAGGAATGTGTGTGTGTGTGTGTGTGTGTGGTTGATTAAACAAAGCATAGCTCTGTATTAATTCGTGTTTGTTCCTGTGTTGCCATGGCATCATGGATGATTGAGATGTTAATGCACCAGTACTTATTCTAGCAGTGACAAGGCTATAATGACACGAAACGATAATGGCATGCTGTCAGATCAGTCCGTTCGCCTGCATACACACATGCACACGAATAGCCGCACACTTTCTGCGACTCACACTTTGCTATTTTTATGAAACTTTTCTGTTGGTGCATTATTGTATGTCCATCTTGCATGCCTTTGACATTAACCAGTACGTTCACATACACATCGACGCCATTTCCCAATACCAAGTGGAAAACAGATATATATTATAACTCATTATAACGTATATGGACACATCGATACACCGTCTCTTGCATACACACCCTTGTACAAAGACACTAGACAATGAGTGTGTTTACATGGACAACAATAATCCACTATTAACCCGATTAAGACGATACTCTGATTAAGAAACTAGCATGTAAACAGCAATTTTTAATCCGATTAAGGTCATACTCGAATAAACACAAATGGAATTAAGACGTGTGGAGTATTCCTGTTTTAGTCGCATTATGGACGTGCATTACAGACATGTACACACCTTAATCACACTATTAACGTCGTGTGAGAGTTTTCACCGCATTCTGCGGCAGGACACGATCACGCACGGCAGCGCTCAATCATTTTACTGCAAACGAGAGCACGGCTGCGTCCCAAACCGTGTACTTGCCTACTATAGGCCTGTAGTAGGAGAAATACATGTATCTCGGCTACTATATAGACGGTAAGTATGCGGTTTGGGACGCAGCCCACGGCTTCAAGCAGTCGTCTATTCGCACGTACAGCACGACAAATAATTAACCGCACTTGAAGCGTTCGTAAAAAAAAAAAATTAAATAAAAACACCCAAAACTGTATACGGTTCCATAGCGAAGACCAACTGTATGTCGATACGTGAAATTCTGGAGGGAACGTGAGACGGCGTGGCGCGGTGACGCAATGACGTGTGCTGTTAATCGAACTATGTTCTATAACACGTAAACGGGCAAATTGAGAAATCAGAGTAAAATTTGTTTAAATGTGTCATTTGGAACACTGCAGCCAAACTGCTGGAAGTTGTCTAGAATGTGTTTGTATGTTGTGCCATCACAATTTCCCTTCACTGGAACTAAGAGGCCCGAACCTGTTCCATTATGACAGTGCTACTGTGCACAAAGCGAGCTCTGTGAAGACATGGTGTGCCAAAGTTGGCAAGGAGAGTTCTGCACAGAACCCCGGCCTTGACCCCACTGAACAGCTTTGGGATGAACTAGAATGTAGACTGCGCCCCAGGCCTCCTCACCTAACATTCATGACTCGCATCACTAATGCTCTTGTAGCTGAACTGGAAATGCCCACAACCACGCTCCAAAATCTAGCGGAAAGCCTTTCCAGAAGACCGGAGGTCATTATAACAGCATGGCTATGAAGGTCGGGTGTCCACATACTTTTGGCCATATAGTGTAGCTGTCATACCAGGCTAACAAGCAAAACAACATCAAGATTTCGGTGTTAGATTTGAATTTATATGTTTTTTAATCATTATTTGGCTCTTTTTTTTTTTTCCCCAGTGATGCCACACTGTTTGCAATTTAGTCCTGTTTAAATTAATCCCAGTCTTCAAAACAAACATAATAAAATTCAATCATTCCATTACAGATGGACCGCTGTAATTCCTTTTATTAGAGTTACATATTAATTCTGTTTTTCTGTTGATATTTTTTCTGTTTATTCCACCATTCTGTCATTCGGTCTCAACCTGACTTCTCTTAATGTTCAATATCTTTATCTTGTTTTAAAGTGAAAAATCTTAGATGCAAATATTTATATATATTCTTGCACAGTAACTTTACTGACCGTGGCTTTGTGTAAAGGAAGACATATTTGCTTGCATGAATGTGCATGTGTGTGTGTGTGTGTGTGTGTGTGTGAGAGAGAGAGAGATTATCAGATTATTTTGTCTGTAGTCTGCCTCCAATATTGTCTTTCAAAATTCAGATGGCAAACACACACACACACATACACACACACACGCGCACGCACGTACACACACGCGCGCGCGCACGCACACACACGCACATATGCTTCAAACTAATAAAGTCCTGAGCAGCAAGGACACACACTTGTAGCTGAACACACCAATGTAAATGGGTGAAACAGCACGTAGCCAGGAGATCGTCTAGGTTACCGTCTCTTAGCAACAGACAGACATTCACCTCCAGTCTGCTGGTTGCCAGGAGTAACGCTGATGTTTGGAGCCATTCTGTATTTGAGCTTGGAGGAGAGAAGAACCGACGGAGTCTGACACACACAATGATCGGATTTGCTCTGATCAAACACGTTCTTCTTGCACATCTGGATTGCGGAAAGTCCTGGAACCTTTCCTTGGTGTGTGAGTGATCGTCTCGCTTATGATATCTCAAATTCCTTACATATGTATGTATTGATTTGTATTATTATGGTTTTTTTTCTATTTTATAATGTGGGCCAATAGCTAAGGTGATCTCTTAACCAATTCTGATTCTGATCTTTATTCGATGTAACTTTTGTTTCTCAGCCTTGAGCAGTCGTTCATTGCGAACTGAAAACCTCCAAAAAGCTCGAGTGATTTCTTTGTTGCTGTTACGTTACCCACAATGCACACGCCAGCTTCAATAGTGACTGGCATTGTCTTCGCTCCCTTGGGACTGGTGCTGGTGTTCACGGCAGCCATCACGCCTCAGTGGCGGGAAGGCCAGGCTCGTCTGGGAAGGGTTGGGACTGGTTTACGTGAAGCCAGAGGCATCGAGCTTCTGCTCCTCCGCTCCGATGGACTCTGGGAGAGCTGCCTGCAGGTGGTGCACTCCGAATTGCGGGAGTGCTGGCCTGTATCTGGCCCGTACCAACATGATTCCCGTGTCCTTGCCACTCGGGGACTAGTGCTCTCGTCTCTATTCCTGTGTGGCTCGGGGATTGTGCTTGCCAGCATCGGTGCCCGCTGTTGGACGGACACACCGCTCAGAAATGTAGCAGGAGCTGGAGGATTACTGGTGGCGCTTGCGGGTGTGCTCAGCCTCGCAGCATTGAGCATCTACACTCATCATCTGCCCAAACTGGGGGTGGAGCTCATATCAAACATGTCTGACTTCCAAGGACTTGACTTGCACAAGTTGCCCAGTCTGACCCTGCACCCAGCTGGTTCTCTGTATTTCGGGTGGGTCGGTGCGTGGGTACAGGTGCTTGGAGGGCTGGCTCTGCTGTTTGGGGTCGGACGACCACGATGCCCGGTTCGCACCAAACAACTACGGAGGGAAATTGTGATGACGGCTTACGATGTCAGCTGCTAGACGAAACTTGTTTGTGAAAAGAGGAGGAATAAAAGGACAATCAGGACACTACTCCTCGACACTGTTTGGATCATCGTAAAGAAGGTTAACACCAACTGCTTAATTGATATACTCTGTATTGTGTTGCTGTCGCAAAGCTTCAGGGTCCCTGGTTCGATGCTGAGCTCAGGTTATTGTCTATAATGGAGTTCGGCACGTTCCTTCCGAGGTCACATGTGTTTCTTCAAGATTCTCTGACTTCCCAAAAAACATGCAGGTAGGAGGAATGCCTATGCTAAATTGCTCCTAGGTGTCGGTGAGAGTGTGAACATGTATACAATGGACTGGCATCCTATTAAATTCTCGCACCCTGTGTTCAGTGTTCCCATCATACCCCGAGCAGGATAATGCGCTTACTAATGGAGATCTAACGAGTGCTGCTGTGTGGGCTGCCACTGCATTTCAGAGTCAGGAGCCCATGGTATCTGTCTTGCTCTGTGTAACTAGGCAGAGCTTGTTTAATAATAAGTGCCGGGAGTATAAACTAAACGTTTCACAAAGAGACTCTTTTGGACACCTGTTGCCTCTTGAACTGGCGTGTCTTTACTGGTTTTGGGGCCTTAATCCCATTCGTCTGATCAAAACTCCGATGATACCTTTTGAAAAAATGGATCAGGGTTGGTATATATAAAGCTGTGCAAACGTCCACACAAATCAGGAATATTCATAGTCAGAAAAGGTTCATTTGAAGAGTACTACAAACTCCCAAACTGTTTAAAAGGCTTTCGGAAGTCGAAATAAATGGACAAGGATGCAAAAAGTGGCAGTGGAGATGTTCACAGGACAAGGCCTGTTCCACAGCAGACACAATGTACTAGCGTAGATCTGTTTTTAACGACACCGAGCGTATTAAAAGGATCCCATTTGTAAGGGCATGCTATTGATCACAGATTTAATTAGAGATAAAACATTACCAGCAACACAACAAGATAATGACGACTGAAATGAAGGTCGTCGTGACTTCCTGACAAAGGAGAAAACAATGGAATATACAGACACAACTGATAGTAAGTATTACACACCACGTCAATCTTGGTACGATGTACAAAAACATATTGTTGACATGCTGGTGATGCAACATGGACATTAACCCACGAGACCATAAACGAATGCTCAAAGTAAATGGACTTTTTCCCCTTTCCCACCAAATCATTAACTGGAGACCAGATGTATATTAAATATGATATTCCCCTATTCCCCATCATGGGCTCAAGCTACACAACTTATTACACAGTTCGTGGCTATGCCTTTGGTACCTCGTGGATACAACCTAATATGTGACCATGCCTTATTACAGATAACCACCACATCTTCAGGTTTGCTCCGAGAGTTTACGAAACCCTGTCTGTCTAGCATTTCTGGTCTTAATTGAAGAGGTTTTATATAGACCAGCCCTGATCTGGAATCAGCTCTGTCGCTGTGATTGTATATGACTATGAAAGCAAAAATACTAATGATAGGTGTGGGGTTTGTCTTATGTACCAACAGTGCTCACTGCTACGCTGCTCAGGCCAATAGAAGCAAAAACAGCGGAAGAAATTTAGGTGTCAGTTGATGATCTGTGCTGCTTGATGGTGTATGTACCTATGTAGTATTATTATTATTATTATTATTATTATTATTATTGTGGACGGCTACGATTAGTGGACAACCCGCTCTACCACCACAGCAGTGGTACAGCGGGCTCTCCAATAATCGTAGGGTTGGCGGTTCGATTCCCGGCCCACGTGACTCCACGTACCGAAGTGTCCTTGGGCGAGACGCTGAACCCCAAGTTGCTCCCGATGGCAAGTTAGCACCTTGCACGGCAGCTCTGCTACCATTGGTGTGTGTGTGAATGGGTGAATAAGAACCAGTGTAAAGTGCTTTGGATAAAAGCGCTATATAAAAGCAGAACATTTACTATTGTTGTTGTTGTTATTATTAATGAAGGTATTATTAATAATTTATCGTGACCCAAACCTAAGGCTAAATTAGACTGTTTGCATCCATGTTGTAATCCATCCACTTTCTAAAATGTAAGCGCTACGGTATTTCACTTTTTAAGATAACTCTCTTCCTGTAAAATGTCTGCTTGATTTGTGATCGAATATAAACCATCACATGCACTGACAGAACGCGCTTAAAAGTTATTCATATGAAGCCAAGTATATATATTTATCCTTAAGCCAGCAACTGTAGGACTTTCGTGCGTAGGTTTTACGTGCCGTGCAGTGTGTCCCCTCGGTCTTGTGTATATTTCTCTACGGTTAAAAAAGTGACATTTTTAAAAAAAAAAAAAATGAAATGCATCTCCTCGTGTTGAATGTGTAAATATATTTTGTAACGTTGCTAAATAACTAAATAAAGGTTTGTGGTGTATTCATGCATGCTGATATAACTGTTCTGTTTACGAGACCACTGTATTGTATGTGTGTTTGTGCTTAGAAACTTAGTAAATACTCCGACCGCAATATTTACAGGAAATTCTGCTACACTCGCTGTGTTTTGGTACTCCGTTTTTAGCACTTCTCAATTTTCAATGGAAAAGTTCATTCAAATGCTGCTGGGGGTTAGATGGTAACCAAAAAAAATTTTTTATAAACAAATAAAGACAAATTAAAAACCTATATGTGGGCCTAGTGTGTAAACAATAATTGCCAGTGCAGAGGAATGCTGACTTGATTTTAATTTAAGAATAGGGGAAAAAAATATTGGAACCATGTTTGGAGTTTGGAGGCATCGAGCTTGGTACAAAATGCTAACTGTGATGGAAAGCTAACCCTGCTCAGCACCATGACACAATCTTCCCCACTGTTTAGCATGGTGGTGGTAGCATCATGTTGTGGGGATGCTTTTCCTCAACAGGGGCTGAGATCTGTTACATAACAAACTTTTTCTAATGAAGCAGCAACGATCTGTAGATAAAGACGAGCAGTTATCACGCTTGACCCCGACTAGAACTTTGGGTTGTTTTGTAGGTTCTGATATTATTCTGATGTTGTAAAGAAGATGTACAGCTGATTTGATGCGCTCAGATAAGTTAAGCTTGCCATCTAGAGTCATCCTACCCCATCGATCTATAAGTACAATAATAAGAAAGAAAAAAAAAAAAAAGATGTTTAGCTTTTGTAAACTGTTGTCATTTTATTTACAGTAATATGTACGATGCCTTAATAAACGCTTTCACATATACTTCTTACCGTGTTCACATTACTCAGTACTCGAAGACTTATGCGTTTGTTCTGTGTAATGATTTACAAGATGGTTTACATTCATTCTTTTCCTTTTCTCCCCATCATTGCACATATTGCGGTACAACATGCAGCACAAACGTCAAACCTGAAATTATATTAAACGTTTCAAATGACCACTCTAAAACTTACCTGTAAAAATAAAAGGCCCTATCAGCGTCCGCTATGTGCACAGGCCACTTTGTTCTATTTTTATATAATATAAAATGTGTCAGATTATTTACAATGACAAATAACTTCCTGTTTCAGAAAAGAGCTCCGATAATGATTTTTTTTGACAAACATGAGTTCAGAACTCGTGTCCATTTCAACACAGACATCAGGGATCTGCTTCTGCTTCCAGGTTCAGTCTTTATTAGTGTTTTCCGTCCAGATTGGACTGAAGCTCCATATCCAGTGCTTCACTTTGCGTCTTCGGTGGACTAACACCAACGCGTTCTTTCCAATCAGCAGTTCTCTGCTTCGGATCTGAGTAAATAAGTAAATAAATACTGATCATGCTGGACTTGGGCTGCTGACGTGAAGACTTAGAAATCCGTATTGAGATGAAAATGAACTAAGAAATCCATACTGAGATGAAGATGAGCACTAGTTCTTTTCAATGACGTTACAACTGTAACACTGCAGTAAATGTAGCGATCAGAACATGAGGGTTAAGCAATTAATAATTATTTACGGAGTTTCATTTAAAACATTGTGAGTAAAACAACAGCCGGACACTGCTACTAGCTAGCTCAGCAGTTAGCATAAAAACATCATTAAGGTTGCTCAGAAACACTGATGTCGCTCATTTCTTGTAAAAACAAGGTTGGAAAATGGAAACACTCCACGGAGCAGCTCAAGTCCCGCCCCATTCCTAAAAAGAGGCTCTGATTGGTCAGAATTCTAACGTGGGCAGGCGCAGGGTGAGTACTTGTCAGTTCAGATAAAGAAGTAATTATCAGAGGAGCTGCTGTCTGCTCTTTCACTACGTGGGTCAGTATACCCTGCTACGTGTTCATGCTCAGATTCCAGGGCGGAGCCTCCGTCGCTAGGCAACTCTGCGTCCACTAGCTGCTCTCCGTCACTCAGGCTGAGTCTACGTGCTCCGTCGTCATCCGCGGTGGCAGTTTTCCCTTGTGGGGTTGTCTGGGTTTGTTTTTTCTTTGCGGCGATTTTCTCGATTTCCTGGTAGAGATCCTCGTTGTGCTGCTTCCACTGGCGGAATTTCACCGGCGTCAGACTGGAATCTTCCAGAAGCTTATCGATCAGCTGTAACTCCGCCTCCTTCGCCTGGAGGGACACATTCAGTGTGGCAAAAAATGACTACATTATGATATTTGAAGGCATGTTTAGACATACACCCACCGTCTACTTTAATAGGAACGCCTGTACACTTGCTCATTTATGCAGTTATCCAATCAGCACAGTGCATACTATCATGCAGATACAGGTCAAGAGCTTTAGTTCACATCAGACATCAGAATGTGGGGAAAGATGCGGAGATGCTTTTCTGCTCATCACGGTTGTAAAGAGTGATTATTTGAGTTACTATAGACTCCCTGGCAGCTCAGACCAGTCAGGTCATTCTCCCCTGATCTCTATCAGACTCTCTAATTAGAGTTATAAGATTTTGGACCTGTCTGATTCAATTAGATACGATCTAGGGTGCCACAATATAACCTAGGCATTTCTCAGTTCACGAAACATTTAATAATAAATATTACTCGGTTCACTTACACCTAATCGCTGGGTAGGTTAAAAAAATGTATTTCCAGTGACATCATTTAAAAAAAGAATAAAATAAAATATAGCTGCTCAATAACATGTCGGTAGTGTTGATTATATTCCTTGATACGTGTTCCTCACCTTGAGTGTGCTGTGAAGAGCGCGGAGTGTGTGGACCTTCTCATTAATGACGGGATTTTTGTTTCGTCGGATAAATGACCTGCGGAGTTGGTCGTGAGTGATGGGCTGATTCTGGCCAATCAGAGACACTCCTCCTTCCTTCAGCTTGTTAAACAGCTCGCCCATCTCATCCACCGTTCCTGAATCAGAGAGACGAGAGGAACATGGGCTATGAGAAATAACAGACAGAGTCTATTAATGATAATGATAAGAGTCTTTATTAGTCACATATACGCTACAGCACAGTGAAATTCTTCGTTCACATATCCCAGCATGTCAGGAAGCTGGGGTCAGAGTGCAGCCATGATACAGCGCCCCCTGGAGCAGAGAGGGTTAAGGGCCTTGCTCAAGGGCCCAACAGTGGCAGCTTGGCGGTGCTGGGGCTCGAACCCCCCGACCTTCTGATCAGTAACCCAGAGCTTTAACCGCCAAGCCACCACTGCCCCATTAATATTACATTCATACTATATTATATCTTGCCTCCATACTATTATTTACTAGATTTTAATTTACACATAAATAAAAACTGATTCAAAAAAATGATCCAACACACGTACAGAACAGCATATACAGATCGGTTTTGAGCAGTATGGTTGTTTACCTGCAGCTTTACTGCCCTCTGCTGGAATAGAGGCTACTGCACCTCCTTCTATGAGTTTGTTCTTCTTTCCCAGAGATCGAGGAAGTGTGTTCGACTGGACCTTCTACCACAAGAGACAGTAAGCTGATTAAAAACTGCATGCATTTAATATTTCACACAATAATAATAATATATTTGAACATATGAAAAGAAACATTTATTCTTGTGTTGTGATATCTCTCTGCTTTCTTTCTTTCTTTCTAACCCATCATATATACGTATGTGTGTTATGTGTCTCTCCTCACCGGGGAGATTTTTTTCTTTAGAAGGTTTGGCGAGGGTGAGCCGTCCTCCTCCGACTCTGTCTCACTGTAGCACTCTGTCAAAAACACACACCACCATGTCTGCTCATCCAAACACCACCATCTTACTAAAATCCATCCCATCTATACTAACACGACTGCACGAAGGAACGTATATGATCTTCCTGGTTTTTTGCTGCTGATTTTAAGTAAAGGGAAAAAAAGGCATAAACTACTTCTAGTAAAAAAAAGATCTGACTCCACGCACCGGTCTCGTAGTCTGGTGGATTCTTTTGGTGCTTCTTATATTTCTGGATGGCGGTGATCAGACAGTTGATCCACCTGTTTCACAAAATCAGACAAATCAGACAAAAACGTTGTCTCGCGTTGCGTAGTGAATGCGACCCGTGTCAGTGTGTGTCAGTTTTGAACAGCGTTTTCTCTTCTTTAAACAATTCTCTTCCACCAAGGTTAGTACCCTAAATCCAGCAACCATGTTTATTTGTTGTTGTTTTTTTTACATTTAACAGTATGCAAGGTACAGAAAACAGATTAACCGCAGATACATTTGACTATAGATGTGAAAGCATGCGGTTAAAGTGGTGAGCGGGTGTAAACAGAGTCATAGTCATGAGTCTATACTTTAAACCTACAAAACATCATTTAAAAAAAAAAAAAAACAACAACAACAACAACAACAACCTGTGGCCACATGATAATAATGTCATTTCTTCTTGTGTGTTTGTCTGCGAAAACGGAATTGAATTCTGGTGGAACAACCAAGGCTGAAATGAATTTTTTCTGGCTATAACACTCTTTAAAATTTCAACTTTAAATAAACATAAACAAGAAAACCAGTTTTAACTCAAGTAGATCCATCCATCCATCTTCTATACCGCTTTATGCTTCTTCAGGGTCATGAGGAAACCTGGAGCCTATCCCAGGGAGCATCGGGCACAAGTCGGGGTGCATCCTGGACAAGGTGCCAATCCATCGCAGAGCACAGTCACATACACATTCACACACTACGGACACTTTGGACATGCCAATCAGCCTCTAACCCATGTCTTTGAACCGGGGGAGGAAACCGGAGTACCCGGAGGAAACCCCCGCAGCACGGGGAGAACATGCAAACTCTGTGCACACACAGTAGAGACAGGATTCCAACCTCCAACCCCAGAGGTGCGATAATTATACCCAGAGGTACAATAAACAAGAACAACGTCCTCAGACTCCCTCAATAGCTACATTTCATTTAGGATATAATTTGTTTCTTTGCTGCAGTTCAATTGGCTAGAAGATCACGCAGAGAGAAAATGACTCATCCGAGAGCTCAGAGGATCAGGGACGCCGGATTAAATGTGTCTGTGAGATCTTCTTACTCATCACTGTGTACTTTAATAAGTCGCTGCATTCACACGCAAGGAGTGCAAAAATCTCACTGAAGCTCCTAATGCTTTTTTGGGCCTGATGTTCTGTTTTGACGAAGAGGAAAATCAGAGCAAACAGAACACGCCTGTAATCCTCGGTGTGGCTGTGGGAGCGTCAGCAAACCTCACAGCGCACTCAAGATGAAACCTGCACACGGATTTGCACATCTGTCATAGAAGACCACTGAAATATAAGCCTTGGTCAACGCAGCCGGCCTAATTTCAAAACAATCTCCAACTCAAAGCTGGGACTTGATGTAAATCTTTGTAGTATCTTGCGACGATGTGATTTATATTGAAATGATGGTGCTCAGAGGGTGGTTAGCACGTTCACCTCACACCTCCAGGGTCGAGGGTTCGATTCCCACCATGGCCCTGTGGGTGGAGTTTGCACGTTTCCTCTGGGTACTCTGGTTTCCTCCCCCAGTCCAAAGACATGCATGGTAGGTTGATTGGCATGTCCAAAGTGAATGTGTAAGTGATTTTGCCCTGTGACGGACTGGCACCCTGTCCAGGGTGTACCCGGACTTGTGCCTGATGCTCCCTGGGATAGGCTCCAGGTTCCCTGAAAAGGATAATCTGTATAGAAGATGAATGGATGATGGTGCTTGGTTTTATTTAACTCTGTTTCATCCATGAATATATTACGTAAGGAAGAAACACATTTGTGCATGCTGTTATAGGAAAATAATCAACGATGTAGTGCTATTAAGCGACTCAGTGCCACCCCACAGTTGATTATTTTCCAATAAAAGCATGTCCTGAAGTATTTTACTGATCTTATACAACAGCGATTGGCAAAGGATTACATTTGTTTATTAATTAAAGAATGACACATTGTACTTTTATCCATTTATAGTTGAGCATTTAACGTCGAGGGACATCCGCAAGTTCCTGACATATATCAGCTATAAACCATTGTTCCCTTATAACACAGCACCCTCCGTCCTGAAGACTTTCCAGTGTCATGAAACTTATAAGATTCCTTTTTTTTTCTCTCTCCCAGGATTAATTCTGAAACTGCTAGACGCATTCGACATGTTCACGTATTCATGAAACTCCGCCCCTGGGATCTATAGTGGCCCGTATAATGGCTATAAAATAGCTGACAGGAGGAATTTTTAAAAACAGACTACTGCACCTTTAAAGTTACAGCTTTACCTCTTACTGCTACAAGGCGCTCGCACTGGAGACTCCTTCCATAAATGTTCCATAAATAAACATCTCCTCACTTCACCGTATCAACAATTACACACGCTTATGTGGCGTGCCCACGACATAACTACCTGTGTAAGTGAAACAATACTGTATTCATTTCCTTAATAAATGCTGCTGTTATAGAAAATTAATCAGCACCTTCTGACCAATCAGAATCGAGCACTCAACAGCGCTGTAGTATAATTAGTTCATAGTGAGGGACATTAACTTGTGAATAATGAAACACATCTGTCTTGTTTTCTGGATAATGATCCACACTCTCTCCGCACTCACAGATCAACAGGCTGCAGATGAGGAGCTGAACGCATTTTCGCGTTCGTTTTCCTTAACGTGTTAATCGTCACACTCACTTGCTCATGTCGGTAACGTTGTCCGCGGCGAAGAAGAAGTTCTGAAAGCGTGGGTGGAACATTTTAAACACGCTGCAGAGACACAGGAGAGACTGTGAACAAACACTGAACAAACCACAACACATGGAATGAAAATGAATTAACTACTGAGACGAAGAACATTGAAGGAAAACCGTAATATTATAAAGTCTCAGTATATGCACTGAAAATGTCATAATGTTAGATGGAAATCTAAATGTATCAAATAAAAATCTCAATAAATATGAAATGAGAATCTGAATGAAACCGGAATATATGAATAAAATCAGATGGAAAGGAAAAACGAAAACCAGGGGCCGGAATTACGGAACGTCCTTAAGAATAAGAACGGCCGTTTTCTTCTTATTTTCTTAATTATGAAAGAAGTTATGAATATTTTGCATTCCCGAAAATTCTTCTTAAGAAAGATTCAAATTCTTAAAAAAGAATGTTCTGAAAAATCTATGTAAACAACTTCTTAAAGTTAAGATAAATGGTGCATTTATATAGCGCTTTTATCCAAAGCACTTTACACTGTGTCTCATTTACCATTCACTCACACACCAGTGGTAGCAGAGCTGCGGTGCAAGGCGCTAACTTGCCAACTGGAGCAACTTGGGGTTCAGTGTCTCGCCCAGGGACACTTCAGCATGTAGAGTCATGCAGGCTGGGAATTGAACCGCCGACCCTACGATTAGTGCACAACCCGCTCTACCACCTGAACCACAGCTGTGGCCAACAGTGGCAGCTTGGCAATCCTGGGATTTGAACTCATGACCTTCCAATCAGAAGGTCATGAGCTACCACTTCCCTTTACAAAATTAACAACCTTGCAGCATATAATAAATACTTTATTATAATACAATATTTGACTTATCTGAACTAGCATACATGGTTTATTGGTTTCCACGTTCCAGCAAATTCTCCGATGACGGTTCCTGTCGGTTAGTGCTGTTAAACGAACACATCTCATTCCCTTCACGTTTGAATAAATGATCAGCCGGTGATTAAAAAGCTACTTAAAAAAAAAAAAGGATAATAAATGTCAAATTCGGCAGTTTTGAATTTGTTGTAGCTGTTACACTACTGTGATTTTATTCTTAAGGGGAAAAAAATTAAGATGTTATTAAGAAAGTATTTGAGAACTTCTTTCGAAATTTTTGAGAATTGCACTTAAGAAGGTTCTTAACTTCTTTCTTAAGAAGATTTTCATGAATCCAGCCCCAGGTTCCCAATCTGGACCTTTCTGGAATGAGTGTGTTACTCGTAATCCGATTCAGTGTTGAGCTGGGTAGTGTAAAAAGGTATTATTGTAATTTATTGTAAATAAATAAATATACATTAATGAATATGATATACGATCAACTCAGATATGTAATATGATGAGAATAAAATTTTTACTCTGCTTTCATATTGTAGTGAGTTTTTTTGCCTTGTGTAGCTGCATGGTGGTTGCCATGGTTTCTAGACATGGTTAGGGCCTAGTTATTACAACATTCATATGCATGTACAGTGCTGTGAAACAGTACCTGATTATTCTGTTTTTGTGTATATCTCATATAAGTACAACATAAAATACAAAATACAACATAAAACAAAGACAACCTGAGTATACACACAATATAGATTTTATTTATTTATTTAAGTAAAAAAAGTTATCCAACATCTATCACCAATGTGAAAAACTAATTGCCCCATTAAGCTTAAAATCTGGTTGTGCCGCCTCTATCAGCACTAACTGCAACCAAACGCTTCCGATAACTGGAGATCAGTCTTTCACTTACTTCTAGGACTAGCACTTACTCCTATATGCTTTGGATCGTTGTGTTGCTGCATAATCCAGTTGCGCTTGAGTTTCAACTTACGGACTGAAGACCGGACATTCTCCTTTAGGATTTTCTGGTAGAGAGCAGAATTCATGTTTCCCTCAATTACTGCAAGTTACCCAGAACCTGAAGCAGCAAAGCATCCCCACACCATCACACTTCCACCACCAGGCTTGACCACAACTATGACGTTCTTTTTGTGGAATACTGTGTTTGGTTTACACCAGATGTAACGGGACTCCTGTCTTCGAAACTCATCAGTCCACAGAACATTCTCCCAAAAGGTTTGAGGATCATCAAGGTGTGTTTTGGCACAATTCAGACGAGGCTTAATGTTCTTCTGGGTCAGCAGTGGTTTTCCCCTCGCCACTCTTCCATGGAGGCCATTTTCCCCCAGTGTCTTTCTGATAGTGGAGTCATGAACAGTGACCTTTATTGATTCAAGAGAGGCCTGTAGGTCCTTTCATGTTGGTCTTGGCTCTTTTATGACTTCCTGGATGTGTAGTCGCTGTGCTCTTGGAGGAATTTCGGAAGGTCTGCCACTTCTGGGAAGGTTCATTACTGTGCTGAGTTTTTCCATTTGGAGATAACGGCTCTCGCTGTGGTTCTTCAGAGTCCCAGATCCTTTGAAATAGCTTTGTAACCCTTCCCAGACTGATGTATTACAATCCCCTTCTTCCTCATCATTTCTGGAATTTCTTTCATCTTTGGCATAGTGTGTTACTGCGTAAAACATTTTAACCAACGTCATGCTGCTGTAAAAGTTCTATTTAAGTGTTGATGTGATTGAACAGGGTTTGCAGTAATCAGACCTGGTTGTGTCTAGTCCAGCTGAGAACAACATTATGAATGCAGTTTCATAGATTTGGGGAATTAGTAACTACGGTCGCAAATACATTTTCACACAGGTCCAGGTGGTATTGGATAACTTTTTGGCTTCAATTAATAACATTCTCATTTAAAAACGGTATTTTTGTGTTTACTCGCGTTACCTTTGTTTCATCTTGGATTTAATGTTAATGTATGAAACAATTTAGTACGAGATCGACACAAAAACAGAAGAAATCAGATACTTTTTCACAGCACTGTAGTATTTCCTGAATATGTATGTATGTGTGTGTGTGTGAGAGAGAAGACAGAAGTACTTACTACTTCCTCTTGTGTTCTCCAGCGCTCTCGATGCTGTAGCTTCCAATCTTCACCATCCCGACTGCCTTCTCCTCCTGTAAACACGACCGAGTTTACAGTTCAGAAACACACAAACACACAATATGTAAACATGCACAGCATTATTTATCCGTCTGAACTGCGTAAAAGTATCGGCTTGTGTAAAAGTTAATGGTGTGTGTGTGTGTTCACCTGGTGGCTGGAGTACCAGTAGATTGTAACTCCTTTAAGGACAAACCAGAGGCGCTGCCATTTCTGTGTCATGAACACACTCTCTTTCCTCTTCTTCCAGAGCCATCCGTCGCAGTCCGGCAGGCCCAGCTCACGACACGACACCCTCCTACGACTCATCGCTGTCCGTGTGCCTGCAGGGGGTCAAAGGTCACACCGAGGCTACATCACATAACCGACAGTCATTTTAAAATGCTCTTTACTTATTGGAGCAAATTTTGTATATAGTTAAAAAAATGTCGTTTATTAAATATACCCTCTCAATCGCGTTTCTGTTCGATTCTCGAATCTGACTGGTCGGGAAAAGGTTTCTATATTGTATTTCTATATGCTGTTTCTATAGTAACAGCTGATTCACAGAGATTTGCACGGAAGACACTGCATGATAATCTACGCCTCATAATAAACAAATAAAAAGAAATGAGCAGTTTAACAAACCAAAAGAAATCTCTAATGGTTGACATGGTGAAGGAGATGTTTATTTAACATTTTCGGAAGGAGTCTCCGGTGTCAGCATTTTTGTAACAGTCAGATATAAAACGCTTCTTTTAAGTTCTCCAACATGAGAAAGTATTCAGGACAGAGAAAAGAAAAAAGGATAACAGGAACTAAATTGTTTTGTAAATGTTCCATAACATTATAAGTCACTATAGATGGATAAAAAGTACGACATATAATTCTTTAATAGATTTTATTTAAAAAATTGTTAGTGTTGGAAAGTTGCTCTGATAAAACACTCTGGAAGCTGCTTTTATTGGAAAATAATCAACTTCAGCGTGTTAACAGTAACTCCCCGTCGTTGATTATTTTCCTATAACAGCACGCCCTCATGCGTTGTATCACTATCTTTTTTTGAATTGCTGCAGCTTTATGTGAGCATGATGTCATACCTTTGAAGGAGCTCTTCTTGGGCTCCTTGTCCTCCTGTAGAGGGCGACAGAGAGCAGAATCACCGTGAGCTATGGATGTGCAGATGTGAATGTGCTGTGTGTGTGTGATGTTTGTGTGTGTGTGTGTGTGTGTGTTTGTGTGTGAGATGTGTGTATATGTGTGTGTGTGTGTGTGTGGGTGTACTCACCACACTGGCCCCCATGTCAGGCCAGGATACGACTCTCGCCCTGCTTGAGTCCAGACTGAGTAAAGACGTACTCCTGCGCTCTAATCCAGAACCTAACAGCAAGAGAAGAGTTAGGATTCTCTCACACACACACACACACACACACACACACACATATGTGTATACACAAAAAAATCATGTGTGTGAGTGTGTGTGTGTGTGTGTGTGTATTTTACCTGCACTCAGGTGTGTGTGTGCACTGTGGCTCTGATTCCCATCAAGGCCGTGATCACTAAACTCCGGCTCGTCCTGTCCTATCAGCTGCTGCCCTTCAGGGGACAAAATAGCAGCCCTGATCCACAGGCGCACACACACACACACACACACACACACACACATTAATTTGATATTCATCATATTCTTTTATAAAAGACATAACTATATTCCAAAATACACACTTATCCTATATCCTACTATATTGTACTGCATACAGGGATTAACAGAAGAAAAAAAAATGTTCATCTCGGTTGTTCTGAATTTAAGTTCCACATCCACTCTTTAGTTGGAAACTAGTTCGAATTAAATAATGGTTAATAACTTTCTACACAAAAACATGGATTTATTTATTTATTTGACATATTTAAATGGTAAATGGCGCACTTACATAACACTTTTATCCAAAGCGCTTTACACTGTGTCTCATTCACCCATACACACACACACTCACACACCAGTGGTAGCAGAGCTGCTATGCAAGGCGCTAACATGCCATCAGGAGCAACTTGGGGTTCAGTGTCTTGCCCAAGGACACTTCGGCATGTGGGCCGGGACTCGAACCGCCAAACCTACGATCAGTGGACAACCCGCTCTACCACCTGATCCACAGCCGCCCCATATTTAGAGCATCCTTCTGTCTCTGCAGTGTGATTTGTTTCTTGGAGAATCACAGGAATAATACCTTCTACATGGACTTTTCTGCAGTCGTCACATCTTCAAATACAATTTAGAGCTATTTTGATTATCCGTCCATCCTTTTTCCATATCGCTTATCCTACACAGGGTCACAGGGTCGCCTGGAGCCAATCTCCGGGAACTCGGGGCACAAGGCGGGGGTGCCAACCCATTGTGGGGCACGATCAAACACACTACAGACAATTTACACATGCCATTCAGACTACAACTGTTAGAGGAAACCGGAGTACCAGGATGGAAACCCCTGAAGCACGGGGAGAACATGCAAACTCCACGTACACGGGGGGTGGTGGGACTCGAACCCCTAACCCCAGGGGTGCGAGGCAAACGTGCTAACCTCTAAACCACTTTTCATTCCAGTTAACCTTTCTAAACCCTGAATGTATATAATGAGTCACAGATCTTTACAAATGGGCCTACTCACTAATAATGCACACACACACGCACGCACGCACATACTCAGGAAATAAATATAAATAATAATATATAAATAACAAGTAGAATTCGACAGGGATGGTCCACCACCGACAGATCTAGTCCTACTTGTTACTAATTTTGACTGCCAGAAAGTCTGTTAGAATATACTTCAAACAGGAAGGAAGCTATTCAAGAAAATGTACTTCAGACATTTGACCTTGCTGTGACCTTGACCGTATCTGGATCAATTCCAAAATCGAATCAGTTTCTCCGCTGGTTACAGTACGACGTCTATGCCGATTCCACGTCGAGACAGGAGTTCATCAAGAAAAAGCTCATCCCCTAAAAAGGTTGGATTATCATAGGGATGATTCATCTCGGTCTCAGCAGTATGTGGACAATACCACCTGAAGTGACAGTCAATCACTTATAGCATGGGAGCGGCAGTGGGACATCAAGAACCGTCCCTGAACAAAGGGGTAACATGAGCATTATTATTATTCAGAAATACACGTCTAGACGGACGCTATAACCCGAGAATTTACGCGGTCACACCTGTAACGACTCCAGTAACGTGAGAACGGAACGTGATCACGGCGGTTTACATTTAAAGCCAGACGTCGTCTACAACACGGGCGTGAAACACTGGTTTGAAATACAGTATAACATGTCTGAGCTGATACTGTTCGAGGTTCACTTCGACTCCACTGGATCCGAAGTGCTTCAAGTACTTTGTCACTGCTGTGCTGCAATACAATCATTCTTCACTGTGATCCTTCACGTCCTCATCGTCCTTTTCTCTTCCAGAAATCCTACAAACACCAAGCCACTCGCCCTTGTGTTAATATTACGCTAATAAGAATCTTGGACGGACGGACGGACGGACGGTGGAGGCGTAAAAAAAATCCATGCGTCATAACAATGGTTATTGTTAAATTATTTAATGCAGTGCTGCCGACTTCACACCATGTACGCAGTAATGCATCTAACACAGCGGATGAATGAAACACTATCTAAATCAGTTTATACAACAACACACACACACACACACACTCAGGGAACAGCGTCCTGCAGTCCTGACTACAGTCTCACACACACACCGTTTCAGCATTATTTACTCTTTAATACTGATTAAGACTTTAGAAATAAAAGTTTCTTTTCATTTAACAGTTTTATCCAGAGATGCACCGGTGTATCGGAGAAAAATCGGTATCGGCCCATAAAGGCACTTTTTCACGCTATCGAAAAAATCCGGTGATCAGGGTCGATTATATCCTGTCAATCAAAAGAGGGCGGGAAAACATCGAATTAATTTAATCTTCAGAATTTATCACGTGTTCATGTTAATTAGAGTAATGTGTGTTCTGGTGAGGAGACCAGTTACTGTGAAACAGCTTGTCGAAATGGAGAGAATGAAGTTTATATTTGCATTTCTTTCAGAATTGTGGAATTAATTATTATTCATTTAAAAGAAGGTACAAAAGGCAGAACCACCAAACTATCGGTTATCGGTATCGGCTGAAAGATTTTGTATCGGTGCATCTCTAGTTTTATCATTTTAAACTGATTATATATACTGTATACACGTTGTATACAGTATATATGGCTGGATGGGTGGATGGATTGCTTTGGGTGGGTGGATGGATGGGTGGATGGATGGATATGTGGGTGGATATGTGGATGGATGGGTGGGTGGGTGGATATGTGGGTGGATATGTGGATGGATGGGTGGGTGGGTGGTGGATGGATGGATGGATATGTGGGTGGATATGTGGATGGATGGATGGATATGTGGATGGGTGGATGGATGGATGGATGGATGGGTGGGTGGATGGATATGTGGGTGGATGGATGGATATGTGGATGGATGGGTGGATGGATGGATGGATATGTGGATGGGTGGGTGGATGGATGAATGGATATGTGGATGGGTGGGTGGATGGATGAATGGATATGTGGATGATGGATGGATATGTGGGTGGGTGGATATGTGGATGGATGGATATGTGGGTGGGTGGATGGATATGTGGATGGGTGGATGGATATGTGGATGGGTGGATATGTGGGTGGATGGATATGTGGGTGGGTGGATATGTGGGTGGATGGATATGTGGGTGGGTGGATATGTGGGTGGGTGGATATGTGGATGGGTGGATATGTGGATGGGTGGATATGTGGATGGATGGATATGTGGGTGGGTGGATGGATATGTGGATGGGTGGATATGTGGGTGGGTGGATATGTGGGTGGATGGATATGTGGATGGATGGATATGTGGATGGGTGGGTGGATGGATGGATATGTGGATGGGCGGGTGGATGGATATGTGGATGGATGGATATGTGGATGGGCGGGTGGATGGATATGTGGATGGATGGATATGTGGATGGATGGATATGTGGATGGGCGGGTGGATGGATGGATATGTGGATGGGCGGGTGGATGGATATGTGGATGGATGGATATGTGGATGGATGGATATGTGGGTGGGTGGATATGTGGGTGGGTGGATATGTGGATGGGCGGGTGGATGGATATGTGGATGGATGGATATGTGGATGGGCGGGTGGATGGATGGATATGTGGATGGATATGTGGATGGATGGATATGTGGATGGGCGGGTGGATGGACATGTGGATGGATGGATATGTGGATGGGTGGGTGGATGGATATGTGGATGGATGGATATGTGGATGGGTGGGTGGATGGATATGTGGATGGATATGTGGATGGGCGGGTGGATGGATATGTGGATGGATGGATATGTGGATGGGTGGGTGGATGGATGGATATGTGGATGGGTGGGTGGATGGATATGTGGATGGATGGATATGTGGATGGGTGGGTGGATGGATATGTGGATGGATATGTGGATGGGCGGGTGGATGGATGGATGGATTGATTGATTTATGCCACGGATATCTGTGGCATTTTCGGTATTCGCACACGCGATCTCCAGATGATACAGTGAACGATTTTTTCAATTGTGTTTAAATAATTCAGTCAAAATTCATGACTGTTCTTAAATTCAGATTGTTTTCCTTAACACTGAAATCATCGTTATATTTAAACAACCATTCGTCCGATTTAGGAACAACTTTTCCTTCCGCTATCATTCTAAACCACGATCATTTGACGTTCTCTGAATGAGTGTAAGACCGCTCCTCATTCGCGTTCATTTACCGGATCTCTTAAATGCTTGTTATAAACACAACAAAAAGAAAATGACTGAATAAACCTGCAACCACAGTAAACAAACAAAATCAGACGGTCAAGCATACGAATGTGGAGCTAATTCCTCAGTGCGACACAGGAAAAGAAAAAAAAAAGGGGGGAAATAAAATAATATCTAGCATTAGTATTAACTTTACTAAGCCTCAGTTCCAGAGTCAAATATGTTAAGTAACTGATGAAGGCCAAAAATTGTGACTGTAATTAAATTATCTTTAATAATAAATATGCATTCCTAAAAACATATATATTTGAGTAATATTAAACTGATTATTAAGACAATTTTCAGGAACGACTTCATCTGATCTTTTTAAATCGACAGAAAACAGCCCTTTTGCACCGTCCACTTTAAGTGTGCGTCGCTTCATATGGACCAATCCGTACATCTTTGAAATGTACACACGATTGGAGTAGATGACTAAATCTCAGTTCATAAACCTAAGATCTGCTGGATGCGAAGAGCTGCAGGTAAACTCACCTGAACGAGTACGAGCGCACAGACGCCGGTGCTCGCTCAAACACCGAGTGTCTATTTCTCTCTTCCTCGTCTTCTTCTTCTTCCTTCTGCAGACGGGAGAAACAGGAAGAGCTTCACGTTAACTTATCCTGATAGAGCAGCAGACATGGGACTGTGTGTGTGTGTGTGTGTGTGTGTGTGTGTGTGTGATTGCAATTACGCATGTTCCACCAATACGTCAACGGGCATATTGCGTCTCTGAGCTTTGTGTGCACATATGTGTGTGTGTGTGTGTGTGTGTGTGTGTGTGTGCAGTCAGTGAGAATGCGTGTGTCAGTGGAACAGTCATGTGGCAGTGCTGTGATCCCTTAAGGCCCTCCGGCCCCCAACCTCGTTACATCATCCAACACGGCACATTTAGGATTCACATAAAACTGCAATCACAAGATTCAAATTGTCGTCATCTGAACTGTGTGTGCGTCTCACTCGGTGTGTGTTTGCGAGAGTCTGAGCGGGTGTGAGAATACGCGCGAGAGAGAGAGAGAGAGAGAGAGAGAGAGAGAGAGACAACATCAAAGGGGCCATGTTGATGGCTTTCCGAGCTGTGAACAGGAAGTGACTGTTGTCATACCAACCCCTCTCCCGGGACTGAAAGAACACTGCGGCTATATATATTCTCTAAAGCTTGTGTGTGCATTTAATTTAAGTGTCATTATCAAAAAGATGAGCAGTTTAACAAACTAACACTCCGTCCTGGAGTCAGTATCAGTGTGTACTCCCACACAGACATTCAGAAATAACCATGTGATGCCAGCAGGAGCATCCTTATGTTTCCTCGATATGCTACAGCCATGTTTATCTACTGTCTAATCCTAAACACCTCAAAAAACGTGCCAGTTAAGCGTGTTAGTGATACAAAATCATCCCTATGTGTAAATGGGAGTGTGTTTGTTGAATTACGGTGTACTGGCGTCCCATTCAGGGTGTAATCCGGGATGAAGTCCGGATCCACTGCAACCCTGACCGGAATTAAGCGGTTAGTCAATATGATTGAATGAATGAATGAATGGATGAAAGGATTATACTTGAGGAAACAGACATGGGGCGGCTGTGGGTCAGGTGGTAGAGCGGGTTGTGCACTAATCGTAGGGTTGGCGGTTCGATTCCCGGCCCACGTGACTCCACATACCGAAGTGTCCTCGGGCGAGACACTGAACCCCAAGTTGCTCCCGATGGCAAGTTAGCGCCTTGCATGGCAGCTCTGCTTCCACTGGTGTGTGTGTGTATGGGTGAATGAGACACAGTGTAAAGCGCTATATAAGTGCACCATTTACATAGCATGGGCAAATTAGTACAAACGAAGGCCAAGTATTAAACATGCAGAAGCTGAGTCTGGCTCCTCCCAAGGGTTCTTCCTCATATCATCTGAGGGAAATCTTCCTCACCGGCTCGCTCAATAGGGATAAATTCACTCTCTTAAAATCTGTATCCTGTGTTTATATGTTTTTGTAAAGCTGCTTTGAGACAATATCCATTCTTAAAAGCGCAAGACAAATCAAACTGAATTGAATTGAATTGCGCGTGGGTGGGTAGCGTTGCCGCCTCACGGCTCCAGGGTCCCAGGTTTGATCCTGAGCCCGAGTTAATATCGATGTGAAAATTCACGTTTTCCTACTGTCCATGTGGGATTCCTCTGGGTTCTCCAACACCCCAAACGCTATACACACCAAGTGGACAGGCGACTCTAAATCGCCCCTATGAGTGAAAGAGCGTATGACCGTGCATGTGAATGCTGCCCTACGATCGACTGGCATCCCATCAAGGGCGTATTACCACCTCACAGTTTACGCTCAAGTCTACTTTAGGAACTGTAAATGCATGGGCGAATTACTACAACCAAAGGCCAAGTATTAAACATGCAGACGTTTCGATCCAATGTCAGCTCTGAGATGATTTTCACACACATTTACCTTATGAACTCACACTCACCCCTGTCTAGACTCATTTGTTTGACTTTTTCGGACACTTCTCATTACATTTGATCTGTGATAAGGGGTTTGTTTCAGTGTCAGTGTGACTCTTCAAATCGCTTTGAAATCCGGACTCACGGCTCATGCGAAGACCTCATTTGAATCTTGTTTCTTCTGCATGTTGCAAGTCGTTCACGCAGTTCATCCATGTAAATCAAGTACAACAGTTCTACTTACTGCGTGCGTCATTTATCACATTACATTACACATGCAAATTCACATTTGTTATTTGGGATTTCCAATGATAAGAAACCAATACCAATAATAATAATAATAATAATAATAATAATAATAATAACCACCAATAATAAGAGCTACTAAACAGTTTATGCTTTACAGTCGTCTATCATTTGTTCAGTTTTACTCAGCTCTTCTTTATAATGTATTCAGTATTTCACTTTTATTCACATTTGTATGATGTTTTTGTTGTCCTGTATTGTAAGTGTGTAAAGTGTTTTCCCGGGTCCGACCTTTTAACCTTTTAACAGTCTTTTGCACTTTTTTTGCATCTTGTATCTACTCATACTGTACATTCACTATTGTACACATTCACAGTGGCTTGCATAAGTATTCACCCCTCCAACCCCCCCCCCCCCCCCCCCCCCACACACACACACTTTCCCCTTGAACTTAATTGGGATTAATGTCATTATTCTACACCAAAAAAAACCCAGACCCACTATATTGACGTGGGGACAAAAACATAATAGCTTGCAAAAGTTAAAAAACATAACAGCTGTGATTGCATAAGTATTCACCCCTCATTTGTCTGAAAACTCTAAACCTGTTGCCATCAGAAGTCACGCCATTAGTGACTTTATTTTTGGACTGTAATGAACGTAATTTATTTTATAGTATTTCTGCATTATGTTTACGGATGCACAAAAAGCACCCAGTTAAACCACTGTCCTAAATTAATAATAAAAACTCACTTTCACTGCACCTTGTGGTTTGTTACTCCCTGCCTTTAGGAATATTATTTTACTAGCGTTTACTTTTGATCATAGTGTTTTAATGAGACATTACAGATCTCACTCGCGCTCCCTCTCTGTATCAGCGCGTCTACACCGCGCGTGATCAGCAACGCGGCCTCGTTACCGACACATCACTCCCGTTATAATAAACGACAGAAGTTACACTGCAAGCGTGCAAATACAGCCTACAATGACAATAAACTTAAATTAAACTAAACCTTTTAAGCAGCCAGCACCAGTTTCCCCTGCCCCGTACACACAGTGGAGCATCTTGGATACAAACGTAACTTTGTCCTCGTGCATCAGTTTGATTTCCGCCGTGTATAAAATGCTTCCCTGCCTTCGAGGACCTGGAGGTTACACACATTCTTCCTCATCAGTCACGTGACGATTTCGCCTCCGTCTGATGGAGACTGAGGTCGTGTTGGGAATAAAAGGTAACGCTGACGGAAAGTAAACTGAAGAAAGTCATTATCGGTGACTCTGGGTGTTCGCTAATGCTAGCGTGCGTATGACCTCATGCGCCGTCGTGGCTTATACTTCCTGTTAGTAAAAAAAACCCGCTAGAGTTATATTTGAGATGATATTACCTTTCTAAATTCCACACACTAGACGGTAGTGCAGAGTGTATAGTGTAAGTGAACAGTATTTCATTCGGGACACAACTTTAGTATTTACTCTCCGAAGCGTGTCTTCCGAACAGAAGTAACGTAGTGAGTAGATCTCCGCCGTGCCGCGCAGATGACATTCGTTGACAACGATTTTCATAATCGATTATTATCCGTTTTATCGATTAGTTGTTGCAGCTCTAGAATTAATAGAAATGTTACTGATTGTGTGAAATAGACACGTCGTTTAGTATCGATCGCAGGCCCCTGAGTCGATCGAATCGAAATCACATCGTGGCAGTCATTGTGGTTTCGGCAAATATCGAATCGCTGGATAAAAGAATCGATATTAGATTGTATCGAAATTTGCGATTTACACCCCTACTTATTATTACAAGACACTGTATATAGACAAGATGCTAAATGAACATTTCAATTAAAAAAAGTTGTTTAATAATAATAACCCTGAAAATCATTCATATTAACATGTTCGACTTTTTCGTTACCGTGACAGCAACATGACCTTGTTAGCACTGACTTTATACATATACAAGTGTAGGAAGAGAGTCTTAAAGCGTACCTATTACGCCTAATTTTGTTTTAGAGGTCTTATACAATAAATTTACATGCACCGAGGTCAACGACCCTTTAACGTGCTCATAATTTAAACTGCAGCACTACCTTTTTTCCCCCTCAGTGTCACAAACGACTCGTTAAATGATCCGTTCTAAAGGATTCATTCTAAACTCCTCCTTTCAGAGAGCATACTCTGCTCTGATTGGTCAGATGTTCCAGTCTGTTGTGATTGGTCTAGCGCTGTCAGCGTGCTTCAAAAAGTAAACGCCCACTAGCGAAACGAGTTTCAGCTCCGCCTGTCAGCGAGAAGCCGATGAAGTCGGGGCTTTTTGTTACAAACCTACGTAGGTTAGTACAGGAAGTACTGGAATCACTAACGACTCGTTTCAGTGTTCAGAATCGATTCCTTCTTATGGGAGTCAGTAACTCCGTTTATCGTGCGCTTTGATTTTTGAAACTTTGCAGATGTTTTTACATTCACGAACAGCTCGATAACACTCATATTTGAAAAACCCATAATAGGTGCACTTTAACAGCCAGTGACTCACCTGCGTTGGCTTGTATTTGGGTTCGTGAGAGACAGACAGTGTAGGATGTCGTCTCAGCACTAGTGTCACACCATTTGGGTTCTCTTGAAGCTTCGCCACCAGGTTCTTCCTGCTCCAGCCCACCTGAAACACAATGCGACGAAAGGGACACTTTCTCAAAGACGTCTCAAACACGGTTCTCAAAACATAGGTCAAAGATGAAGAAATAAATCACTGCCAGCATTTAGAATGATGTCACTTTTTTTTTCCCTTTGTGTGAACAGACAGAACGAGTCAGAATGCTTAGCGTGCTTAAATGTTGTTATGAATCCACGAACCACAGATTGCATCCCTGCATCTCTAGCAGTGATTATGGAAACTCTGGTCATTCAAAAATAATCAGTTTAATGACGGTTACTCCGCCATAATAGAGTTTGCTCACCACGATCTGATCATTGACCTTTATGACCTCGTCGCCTTCCAAGATCTTCTCGGAGGAATCTGCTGGAAACTGTGTTGAGTCAAGACGAGAAAAAGCACATAAGAGCAGTGAAGGTTATTAGTGAATATTTCATTGCATACTGTGTAGATGAACTTAAAAGTACCCATAGTGCACTGCTTACGGTAAATGGTAAAATGTCTGCACTTATATAGCGCTTTTTTAACCTTAGTGGTTCTACAAAGCGTTTTTGCACTGGTTCTCATTCGCCCATTCACACACACACACACACACAGACACGACAATGGCAGAAGAGCTGCTAAGCTAGGCGCTAGCTTGCCATCGGTAGCAACTTGGGGTTCACTTTCCCAAAGACACTCCGATGTCTCTGTCTCTCCCTGCCCTTCTCTCTCTCTCTACTCCTCTCTCTGCCCTTCTCTCAGTCTCTATATAAACATTAGAGCTAGTATAACCAAGAAAAGATCAAACAATAGCCAATAAACGTGTTAAGATGCAAGATGGAAACCTAGTAAATCTGTCTGTACTTGTAAGAGAGCTGCATGTCAGCACATAATCTAAAAATAAATAAACACATGAGGAGAAATGATGCACTACCTCAGCAGCTGTTCCAGAGATGTAGTGTTGGCTCGAGGACGTGGAGGAGATCTCAATCCCCTACAAAAGAAAACGTACCATAATATACACAGGAACAGCTAGAGAAACACAAAAACCCCTAAAGGTTGCAGTTTATATTTTAAGAAATAAAAAAATTAATACATTTACATTTATTCAAAGCGACTTACAAACGTAGGACTTATAATAACGTCAATTCATGTTCAAGACATGTTTTTGGCTTTTGTTCCACTGACTCAGAGTCATTCAGAGTCATTCAGTGCGTTTACATGGACAACAATAATCCACTATTAACCCGATGAAGACGATACTCTGATTAAGAAACTACCGTGCAAACAGAAATTTTTGAATGACTTTAATCCGACTAAAGTCATACTTGAAGTAAACACAAACGGACGTGTGGAGTATTCCTGGTTTAGTCGCATTATGGACGTGCGTTACAGACACGTACACACCTTAATCACACTATTAACGTCGTGTGAGAGTTTTCACCGCATTTTGCGACAGGACACGTACACACACGGCAGCGCTCAAACGTTTTACGGCAAACGAGAGCACGGCTGCGTCCCAAACCGCGTACTTACCTACTATAGGCCTGTAGAAGGAGAAATACATGTATCTCAGCTACTATATAGACGGTAAGTACGCGGTTTGGGACGCAGCCCACGGCTTCAATCAGTCGTCTATTAGCACGTACAGCACGACAAATAATTAACTGCACATGAAGCGTTCGTAAAAAATTTTAATAAAAACACCCAAAACTGTATACGGTTCCATAACGAAGACCAACCGTACGTCGATACGTGAAATTCTGGAGGGACGTCGGACGGCGTGGCGCGGGGACGTAATGACGTGTGCCGCTAATCGAAGTATGTTCTATAACACGTAAAACAGGAACATGATAGAAATATACTAAAAGCGACTCATGTAAACACCTTAATCAGAATATTGTCTTATTCAGAATAAGGTCCATAATTAGATTACTGCTGTCCATGTAATCATTGTGGAGGAACTAGTGGATGCAGATGGATGGAGAAATGTGTCCTTTATTCATTTTTCAACTCCTACACTAGCATCTGTATAGTCAGCATAGTGAGAAAGACTCAAATAACACGTACACGTTGACTCTGACTCGCAGTATTTATAGTACTAGTAGCACGCTATTCTTTTTTACATAGTTAGTGTGATATTCATAATAATCATTAAAATAAATAAATAAATAAAAATAACAAAATGAACTAAAGAGGAGATCGCGAGTTTCTCTCACAAACCCATTGGTAAAGTGACTCCACATGTGGTCATGACCACAGGTTTGGGAACCCCAGGATTAACATACAGGCAATGTTTATCGATGTTTCCAGGACACGTACAATTCTCTCCAGAGCAGCACAGGGCTCTAAAATTGACTCACTACTCTTTAAATATTGTGTAAAATATCCGTGTTCTGCAATCAAACGGCACTTGTAAGTTATTCGGCTTCACCGACGCCGTATTAACAGCAAGCAGGAGAAATCTCGGTGAACCCCAGAGCGAGTTTCAGTACTGCACTGACAGGGTGGTTTAAATCCCGTTCTACCAGTCGGACGTAGGAGTCGCGTATTTTCTGTTCTGTTAAAAAGCGTAAAAACAGAACCGCAGTAGGAGTTCCTGACTCAGGTCTGCGGTTGGTACTTTCGATACTGTACACATGAGCTGGACCACTACTGTACCAGCAGCTCCCTCGTTTTCTAGTGAATCGCAGACCACAGAAAGGGACAGTTGGAGCTGACCGGAGTCCGTCGTGTCTATTTCCGGACGTTATTACTCAGTCCGTACAGGATTTAGCGATCGCAAATTAACGCAAAATCAAGCAAACTGCAATGTTCACAGAAGCTTGCATTTTTCAAAATTCCTGCAGATTTATAATAATAATAATAATAATAATAATAAATAACTTTATTTTTAAATATCATCTTTAAAGCAGCTTCTCAATGCACTTTACACAATAAGAAAATATCAAGAAAATTTAAAAAAAAAAACACGAAACAGACTTGAATACAAAATGGTTAAAGCCATAAAGAAAAAGCTAATGTAAAAAATGAGTTTTTAGGTTAGATTTAAAAATGCTTATATTCTGTGCATCTCTAATATGAGCATTGGACGAGAAAGCCCTGTCCCCTACAGATCACAGAGCAAATGGCGCTTGGGAGTCTAAGGGGCAGTGGTGGCTTGGCGGTTAAGGCTCTGGGTTACTGATCGGAAATTCGGGGGGTTCAAGCCCCAGCACTGCCAAGCTGCCACTGTTGGGCCCTTGAGCAAGACCCTTAACCCTCTCTGCTCCAGGGGGCGCTGTATCATTGCTGACCCTGCGCTCTGACCCCAACTTCCAGACATGCTGTGGTTTGCGAAGAAAACAATTTCACTGTGCTGTAATGTATACGTGATTAATAAAGACTTATTATTATTATATAAAGTTAAAAGCGCAGACAGATACTGAGGGGCCAGACCATGCAGTGCCTTATATGAGCATGAAATCTGACCGGGAGCCGGTGTGAGGACTTCGGTATTGGAGTGATGTGTCTAGCGATATTTCTGAGATGAAAAAAGGAATTCTTGACAGTGGATTGAGTCAAAAGACAAACTCGAATCAGATATGATATGACTCCTAGATTTTTTTATTTAGTTTGGAACTCCAAAGCAGAGCCGTCTACCTTCAACATTAGTGAAGCAGCTTTACGAAGCAGGCGGGAAGATCCGATAAGCAAAACCTCAGTCTTATCACTATTAAGACACAAAAAGTTTTGGGTCATCCATGTTTTTATCAGAAATACAATGTGAGAGAAAAGAAACATCCACATTGTGACCAGGCTTCGAGTGAATATAAATCTGAGTGAGTATCGTCTGCATAGAAGTGATAATTACGCCTGAGTGATCTTAAGAGCAATCCAAGAGGAAATATATAAAGACTAAAAAGTAAGGGGGCCTGAAATTGAGCCCTGAGGGACACCAGTAGGAACAGAGCCAATCGCAGACCTGAAAGCACTCATAAAAACAAACCGGTAGCGGTCAGAGAGATAAGATCTAAACCACGTTATAACAGTATAAAGACGGTTTCAAGTCGGTCGAGTAAGATTCGGGCCGAGACGTGTCAGGTGACGTCATCACAACGCCAGTTCAGCCAAAGCCCTCTTCGATTCACGTGCGTCGAACACGAGTACAGCTAAAAGCTCTCGTTTTCCAGTAAACATCACTGTGAAAGACCGTGTAAAGCTATTTTGTGCAACTGCAGTAGTTTTCCACACAAAAAAAGCACCGCAAGTTGCATTGCAAACGTTCAAAAGCTAAATCAAAGCATTTTTGGCTGCGACAATCACAAAAAAATATCAACAAAAAAAACTCCACAAAATCCCGTCTGGACTGATTAACTTCTTCACTGATCTCAGGATGCACGTCCTAAGACTCTCGGGTGCAGTTTAACAAAATCTAATGAAGAAAATTCTGTATATTGAGCAGCAGAACATCTCGGCTGGCAGAACCGGTTCAGTATCAGAACTAAAATGCTGTATGTCTGAAAGCTGTATTTTATCTTTTCACTTGTTTTCTTTTTTTAATCCTTATTTTCCGTTTTCATTTCGTGAGGATGAGTGGGCCGCTGAACTCAGACTGCGATTTGAAAGAGGATAGACTTTAGGACTTTATGTTCAGAGTAAAAAAAAAAAAACTGCCTACAGAATAAATCCCCCTTTACACATGAACTTTCACGTGAGAACTGACTTCATCAGGAATGTATTATTAATGTCACTAATGTTCCTAATGCACGCATCCTCAGTACACCTAGCAATGGTGCAGAATGAGACAGACGAGCCTGACAAAAGTAGAGGAGAGAGAGAGAGAGAGATTTAGTACCAGTTGTTCTCCAGGCAGGACCGGCACCAGATCAACACTTTGCACCTGAGAAGTGTGGGTCAGTACAGCCTCGGGAGCAGCATTCAGAACATCATCACATATCGCCACCAACTGACGACTCTGACACACAGACAGAGACAGAGAGACAGAGAGACAGAGAGAGAGACAAAGAGACAGAGAGAGAGACACAGAGACAGAGAGAGAGATACAGAGACAGAGAGAGAGACACAGAGACAGAGACAAAGAGACAGAGAGAGAGACACAGAGAGAGAGACAAAGAGACAGAGAGAGAGATACAGAGAC